>NC_141385.1:50132400-50254881 GCF_017979445.1 Akebia trifoliata | reverse complement strand
TACAAAAATGGATGGTCCACGATTTTTCAGCTTGTAAACATGGGTTAGAGGTTTTGGAATAGTCTGATTTTTGGTGAGGATGATCTACTCTCCTACTCGGAGAGATCATCATCGCCAAAAATCAGCCCATTCAAAAATCTCTAACTCATGTTTTGAAAAATGTTTTGCCGAAACGTTTGCCAAAAAGTTTTGCCATTGATCGCTACCCATATATAATATAGGGTAGCGTTCAAAGGCAAACTTTTTGGCAAAACATTTTTCAAAACATGGGTTAGAGGTTTTGGAATGGGCTGATTTTTGGTGAGAATGATCTCTACACGGTGAGGAGATCATCCTCACCAAAAATCAGCCCATTCCAAAACTTCTAACCCATGTTTACAAGTTGAAAATAGTGGACCGTCCATTTTTTGTAAACTATTTTTGATGGGATTCGAAGTTTTGGAATGGGCTGATTGTTTGTGAGGATGATCTCCTCACCGTAGAGATCATCCTCACAAAAAATCAGCCCATTCCAAAACTTCTAACTCATGTTTTGAAAAATGTTTTGCCAAAAAGTGGCCCTTGAACGTGACCCACACTACGTCATATTGCTGTTTTCGCGACGCCGTAATTGCGCTAAAAACGACTGCTTAAGACTGTCGTTTATTTGCGACAGTTTTACTCTGTCGTTTAAAAACGTCGTTTTTACGGAAGAAGTAAAAGTTTGGGGTGCCATAGCCATTCTAAAAGAGAGAGAAAAACGACTCTCTCTCTCTCTCTCTCTCTGCGGTCTCTCGTTCACTCTCTCTCTCTCTCTCTCTCTCTCTCTCGTCCTCGACTCTCTGTCTCTCGTCCTCGGTCGCTCTCTCGTTCTCTCACACCTCTATATGTATTTGTCTCTCGCACGCACTCTCTCTCCACAAGCATTCCAGATCTAGGGTTTGTGGATCCTTGTCCTGTCGTTCGAATCCTTGTTGGAAATCTAGCTCTGAAGATCCCCATAGCTTCGAAACCTCCTCGATCTGGCGTTCACCCTTCAAGTTCTCATGCCATGTTTTTGCAAGATCAAACTCAAGAACTTTCCTCATCAAACGGTTACAATCCCTCTGATTCATCCGGAGACTCAGATCCTTGATGGTGAAGTTCAAACCCTATCTGCAAGTTTCCAATTAAGCAAAACCGATTTGATGGCGGATTCTGATTCCACTACATCTCCTCCAATCATCGCTCCTCTCACATCGGTAAGCTTATCCTCTGAAACCCTAATTTTCTAATTTTCTGCTCTTGTCTCTAATCTCTAGTTCTATTATTGCCTCTCTCTCTATCTATCTATATCTATCTCAGTTGAGATCTATCTAGGTTTCGAGTTCCAGCTGATTCGAGCTTTTCATCTAAGGATCCGATCTGTCTCTTTAGTTAATATGTTTCTCATGTTGCAGAAGAAGGAGAATGTGACGCCAATTGGTTCGAAGATCGCATATGGCTTGTAAGCGAAATCGATCTTTGGCTGGCGTAGAAGAAATTCTAAAAGAATCTCAGGTATTCAGTTTATGAACGTCTCTCTGTTTGTGGTTTTTCTTGTCCTTTGTGAAATCTATCTCATGGAAGTTTATTTTGTTAGTAACTCTTGTAGTTGCACATTTTTGTATCAAGTCTGTTCAATATGAATAAGGTCAGGTTTCCTCATCAGACAAGAGGGGTGATAACGTACTAATATGGGCAATGACATACCTCTGTTGTGTTCTATTTGATTTATGTGACATGTTGCTCTAAGTACCCATTTGCAAGAGATATAGAGTAGGTTTTGAATTTATCTCTGTATAAATATCATAGCCAATAATTCTTGTACAAATTAGAGCTGATTTGTTCAAAGAATTAGAGTTCTGTTCTTTTGGGATTTCATTTAAGATGAGAGCAAGTATATTATATGCCCGCATTTTGTTTCCTTTTGTTTGTGCTAGAATTGTCATATCAACATCCTAACGTACTCTATTTTCTCTAATAATGCATGCTTATACCTATTAAAAAAATAAATAACAATGAGGGCCCTTTCTATTTACAATTGCTGTAATTTTGGTTCCCCAAAACTTGTGAATTTGGCCTCCATTTTATGTTTGCATTGGTTATGAATGAATTAACTGCTTATTCAAGTAGGAAGTGCCTTGGTTAGTTATTTGTAGGAAAAGTAGTGTATGTTGATGGAAGTATGAAAGTAGATGTGGGTGAACGCAAAGTAAACCTATGAAGGGATACATGGGAATCCAATGGTATTTCTATATG
Organism: Akebia trifoliata; assembly: GCF_017979445.1. Classification (NCBI taxonomy): domain Eukaryota; kingdom Viridiplantae; phylum Streptophyta; class Magnoliopsida; order Ranunculales; family Lardizabalaceae; genus Akebia; species Akebia trifoliata. The sequence goes on along the minus strand of NC_141385.1, from coordinate 50,252,622 downwards.
TTTTTCCAAGATAATGTAGGGCAAGCACTAAGGAGTTGGATAGACGCAGCTTTCATCAGCTTTGGAGTTTTTGTTTGAGTCATGGGTGACTTTGTAAACTTGTAAATTGTGCAACTTTTTCTTAAATTTTTCATGCTCCGTTATCTGTATTGAACAATTTCTCAAGTTTTGCAGTTGATGTTGCTTTGTTGGGCTTGCATTTCATATATTAGTCAAACTAGCATGTTTCTTTGTGCTTCAGTGAATTAAGGAACTCAAATGGTCCATTGCCAACTTCAAAGATCCGCCTTAATATGCAAAGTGTGATGCAAAATAATGCTGCTCTTTTCCGTACTCAGGAGACATTAGAAGAAGGTAACCAATAATAATATGGCCATATATATATATATATAGGGAGGCGTTCAACGCCTTCTATTTTATCAGTCGTTTTAACAAAAGATACTCAACCCGTCGGATATAGATGAATTGGACGGTCAAGATTGCATTTGCATTAAGTTATAGACTTATGGGCTTTTTACAGCGCCATCCCTCAGTTTTACATTATTTAGTGCCACCTACCTGGCACAATTACAAGCCGAGTGAAAAAGAACAGAGAGTTCGTTTGTTCTCTCTAAACCCTTGAACCCCTCGAACCTCTCTCTCTCTCTAGCTTGCTCGCTCCGCTGAAACCCTCTCTCTCTCTCTCTCTCATTGAAACCCTCGAGCACGAACGGCTGCTATAGACTCACTTTCTCTCGCTGCAACTCCATCGACAAAACACGAACACGAACGGCTCTTACCTGTTCAGAAAAATAAATAAATAAATAAATAATTAAAGAAGAAGAAACTAGCCTTTAGGCTCAACTACGAAGAGCTTCCGAACCAACCCACATGAATTTTGTATCCCCAAAACAAGATTCTATCTCTTAGTCTCTGTCACTAGGATTTTCACATGCTTCTGTCTCTCTCTCTAGAAAATCCTATCTTCTGATCTCTCTCCCCCCCATAGATTATCTCCACCAAATTTTAAGAAACAGAGGAGTTCGAACTTCACTTTATCCTTTGTGCTAATCTTTAATGGCTATGGAGGATCAAAACAAGTTACATGATGGGTTCTATAGATACCCATTTCAGCTTCTTCAAACCCAAATGAAAAAAATCACTGATGAGTGCCCTGTTTCGATTAAAAAGAAGCAAAAGTGGAAGAATCAATCCTTCCAGAAAATCCCATTTCGATTTTCGATCTTGCTTCTTCAATCACTTCTATAATTCGCCTTTCAGCCCGTTTCGAGCCAACCATGGGACGGGGTTATCGTCACTCAATCCGATTATCAAGCTCTTCAAGCACTTAAGCACAATTTAATCGATCCAAAAAGGGAACGATAGTGGTTACGGAGCTTGTTCAGGTGGTTGGATAGGAATCAAGTGTGCTGAAGGTCAGGTTATTGTAATCCAGCTCCCTTGTAATTGTGCCAGGGAGGTGGCACTAAATAATGTAAAACTGAGGGATGGCGCTGTAAAAATAGTTTATAACCCATTTAGTTTCTTCGCACTGACAATCTGGATGCCATCAATTCATCTATATCTGACGGTTGAGTTTCTTTTCTTAAAACAACTGATAAAATAGAAGGCGCTGAACGCCTCCCATATATATATAGGGTGGCGTTTCAATGGCCAACTTTTTGGCAAACATTTTTCAAACATGAGTTAGAGGTTTTGGAATGGGCTGATTTTGTGGTGAGGATGATCTCTACTGTGAGGAGATCATCCTCACCAAAAATCAGCCCATTCCAAAACTTCTAACCCATGTTTACAAGCTGAAAAATCGTGGACCATCATTTTTTGTAAACTGTTTTTGATGGGGTTAGAAGTTTTGGAATGGGCTGATTTTTGGTGAAGATAATCTCCTCACCTTAGAGATCATCCTCACCAAAAATCAGCTCATTCCAAAACCTCTAACTCATGTTTTGAAAAATGTTTTGCCAAAAAGTTGGCCATTGAACGCCCCCATATTATATGGGTCCCGTTAGCAACAACATTTTGACAAAACATTTTTCGAAACACGGGCTAGAGGTTTTGGAATGGGCTGATTTTTGGTGAGGATGAATCTCTACGGTGAGGAGATCATCCTCACCAAAAATCAGCCCATTCCAAAACTTCTAACCCCAATTTACAAGTTGAAAAATCGTGGATCGTCCATTTTTTGTAAACCATTTTTGATGGATTAGAAGTTTTGGAATGGGCTGATTTTTAGTGATGATGATCTCCTCACCAAAAATCAGCCCATTCCAAAACCTCTAACCCATGTTTTTGAAAAATATTTGTCAAATGTTTGTTGCTGAACGGGACCCTATATATATATATAAGGAAATGTTCAGCAACAAACATTTACAAACATTTTGGCAAAACATTTTTGAAAACATGGGTTAGAGGTTTTGGAATGAGCTGATTTTTGGTGAGGATGATTTCTACGGTGATGAGATCCTCCTCACCAAAAATCAGCCCATTCCAAAACTTCTAGCTCCATTTTACAAGCTGAAAATCGTGGACCGTCCATATTTGTAAATCATTTTTGATGGGTTAGAAGTTTTGGAATGGGCTGATTTTTGGTGATGATGATCTCCACACCGTAGAGATCATCCTCACCAAAATCAGCCCATTATAAAACCTCTAACCCATGTTTTTGAAAAATATTTGCCAAATGTTTGTTTGTTGAACATTTCCCATATATATATATATAGATATATATAGGGTCCCGTTCAGCAACAAACATTTTTCAAAACATGGGTTAGAGATTTTGGAATGGACTGATTTTTTGTGAGGATGATCTCTACGGTGAGGAGATCCTCATCACCAAAAATCAGCCCATTCCAAAACTTCTAACCCCATCAAAAATGATTTACAAAAATGGACGGTCCACGATTTTTCAACTTATAAACTGGGGCTAGAAGTCTTGGAATGGGCTGATTATTGGTGAGGATGATCTCCTCACCGTAGAGATCATCCTCACCAAAAATCAGCCCATTCAAAACCTCTAACCCATGTTTTGAAAAATGTTTTGCCAAAATGTTTGTTGTTGAACATTTCCCATATATATATATATATATAGGGAGCGGTTCAGCAGCCCTAAAGTTTGCCAAGTTTTGTGCCAAATATTTTTTGTAAATTGCTTTTGATGGGGTTAGAACTTTTGGAATAGGCTGATTTTTTGTGAGGATGATCACTACAGTGAAGAGATCATCCTCACAAAAAATGAGCTCATTTTGAAACTTCTAACCCCTAATATACAAGTTCAAGAATCATGGACCGTCAAATTTTTGTAAATCACTTTTGATGGGGTTAGAAGTTTTGGAATAGGCTGATTTTTGGTGAGGATGATCTCCTCATCATATAGATCATCCTCACAAAAAATCAGCTCATTCCAAAGCTTCTAACCCATATTTTGAAAAACGTTTGGCACCAAACTTGGCAAACTTTAGGACTGTTGAGCCGTCCCTATATAGGGAGCGGTTCAGCAACCCTAAAGTTTGCCAAGTTTTGTGCCAAACATTTTTTGTAAATTGCTTTTGATGGGGTTAGAACTTTTGGAATAGGCTGATTTTTTGTGAGGATGATCACTACAGTGAAGAGATCATCCTCACAAAAAATGAGCTCATTTTGAAACTTCTAACCCCTAATATACAAGTTCAAGAATCATGGACAGTCCAATTTTTGTAAATCACTTTTGATGGGTTAGAAGTTTGGAATAGGCTAATTTTTGGTGAGGATGATCTCCTCATCATAGAGATCATCCTCACAAAAAATCAGCTCATTCCAAAGCTTCTAACCCATATTTTGAAAAACGTTTGGCACCAAACTTGGCAAACTTTAGGGCTGTTGAGCCGTCCCCATATATATATATATTATATATATATATTATATATTATATATGGGTAGCGTTCAAATGGCAAACTTTTTAGCAAACTTTTGGGCAAAACATTTTTGAAAACATGGGTTAGAGGTTTTGGAATGGGTTGATTTTTGGTGAGGATGATCTCTACGGTGAGGAGATTATCCTCACCAAAATCAGCCCATTCCAAAACTTCTAACCCATGTTTACAAGCTGAAAACTCGTGGACCGTCTTTTTTTGTAAACTGTTTTTGATGGGGTTAGAAGTTTTGGAATGGGCTGATTTTTGGTGAGGATAATCTCCTCACCGTAGTGATCATCCACCAAAAATCAGCCCATTCCAAAACCTCTAACCCATATTTTGAAAATGTTTTGCCAAAAAGTTTACCATTGAACGTCCCCTTATATATGGGTCGGGTTCCGTATACCCCTATTACGACTCACATTGCGATACACCGTTTTGTCTTATATGGGCAAAAATGTTTGGAATGGGCTGATTTTTTGTGAGGATGATCTCTATGGTGACGAGATCATCCTTGCCAAAAATCAGCTCATTATGAAACTTCTAGCTCCATGTTTACAAGTTGAAAAATTTTAGACCGTCCAATTTTTGTAAATCAATTTTGATGGAGTTAGAAGTTTTGGAATGGGATGATTTTTTTGTCAGGATGATCCACTCATCACAGAGATCATCCTAAAAAAAAATCATCTCATTCCTAACATTTTTGCCCATATAAGAAAACGGTGTGTCGCAATGTGAGTCATAATAACGCCATCCTATATATATATATATATATATATATATATATAATATATATATATATATATATAGATATATATATATATATATATATGTATATATATATAGGTATATATATGGGAAATGTTCAGCAGCAAACATTTTGACAATATTTTGGCAAAACATTTTTCAAAACATTGGTTAGTGGTTTTGGAATGGGCTGATTTTTGGTGAGGATGATCTCTACGGTGAGGAGATCATCCTCACAAAAAATAAGCCCATTCCAAACTTCTAACCACAATCAAAAATGGTTTGCAAAAAATGGACGGTCCACGATTTTTCAACTGTAATAAACTGGGGCTAGAAGTTTTGGAATAGGCTGATTTTTGGTGAGGATGATATCCTCACCGTAGAGATCATCCCCACCAAAATCAGCCCATTCCAAAACCTCTAACCCATGTTTTGAAAAATGTTTTTGCCAAATGTTTGTTGCTGAACGGGACCCTATATATATATTTGGGTCCTATTCAGCAACAAACTTTGACACACATTTTGGCAAAACATTTTTCAAAACATGGGTTAGAGGTTTTAGAATGGGTAGAGTCATCCTCACAAAAAATCAGCCCATCCCAAAACTCTAACCCATGTTTTGAAAATGTTGTGCCAAAATGTTTTGTTGCTGAATGGGAACACACACATATATATATAATATATATATATTATAGGGTCCCGTTCAGCACCATAAGCTTTACCCACACTTTAAACAAAGTGTTTTGTCTTACATGAGTTAGAAGTTTTGGAATGGGCTGAGTTTTGGTGAGGATGATCTCTATGGTGAGGAGATCATCCTCACCCAAAATCAGCTCATTCCGAACTTCTAACCCCATCAAAAATGGTTTACGAAAATGGACGGTCCACGATTTTTCAACGTGTAAACATGGGCTAAATATTTCGGAATGGGCTGATTTTTGGGAGGATGATCTTCTAATCATAGAGATCATCCTCACCAAAAATCAGCCCATTCCAAAACTCTAACCTATGTAGGACCAAAAAACGTTTGTTAAAGTGTGTGGTAAAACTTAGGGTGGTGAACATTTCCCATATATATATATATATATATATATATATATATATATATATATAGGGTCAGGTTCAAAGGACAACCATTTCTAACACATATAGACAACGTGTTTGGTCTTATATGGGCAAAAATGTTTGGAATGGACTGATTTTTGTGAGGATGATCTCTGTGATGAGGGGATCATCCTGGCAAAAAATCATCTCATTCCAAAACTTGTAATCCCATCAAAATGGATTTACAAAAATTGGACGGTCTATAATTTTTCAACAAAAAATTGGACAGTCTAGAAGTTTCATAATGAGCTGATTTTTTGGCAAGGATGATCTCCTCATCACAGAGATCATCCTCACAAAAAATCAGTCCATTCCAAACATTTTTGCCCATATAAGACAAAACACGTTGTCTATATGTGTGTTGAAATGGGTGTCCTTTGAACCTGACCCATAGATATATATATAGAGGGTCCCCGTTCAGCACCCTAAGCTTTACCACATACTTAACAAAACGTGTTTTGTCTTACATGGGTTAGAAGTTTTGGATGGGCTGATTTTTGGTGAGGATGATCTCTATGGTGAGGAGATCATCCTCACCAAAAATCAGCTCATTCCAAACTTCTAACCCCATCAAAAATGGTTTACAAAAAATGGACGGTCCACGATTTTTCAATGTACAAACATGGGGCTAAACATTTCGGAATGGGCTGATTTTTTGGGGAGGATGATCTTCTAATCATAGAGATCATCCTCACCAAAAATCAGCCCATTCCAAAACTTCTAACCCATGTAGGACAAAAAACGTTTGTTAAGTGTGTGGTAAAACTTAGGGTGCTGAACATTTCCCATATTATATATATATATATATATATATTATATATATATATATAGGGTCACGTTCCTAAGACTCATTGAGACTCACATTGCGACCACAACCATTTTGTCTTATATGGGCAAAAATGTTTAGAATGAGCTGAGTTTTTTGTGAGGATAGCTCTGTGATGAGGGATCATCCTGGCAAAAAATCATCCCATTCCAAAACTTCTAACCCCATCAAAATTGATTTACAAAAATTGGACGGTCTATAATTTTTTTCAAAAAAATTGGACGGTCTAGAAGTTTCATAATGATGATTTTTGGCAAGGATGATCTCCTCACCATAGAGATCATCCTCACAAAAAAATCAGCCCATTCCAAATATTTTTGCCCATATAAGACAAAATGGTGTGTCGCAATGTGAGTCCCAATATGAGTCTTAGGAACGCTGTTCATATATATATATATTATATATGGGGGGCGTTCAAATGGCCCAACTTTTTAGCAAACTTTTTGGCATAACATTTTTCAAAACATGAGTTAAGGTTTTTGGAATGGGCTGATTTTTGGTGAGGATGATGTCTACGGTGAGGAGATCATCATCACCAAAAATCAGCCCATTCCAAAACTTCTAACCCCATCAAAAACAGTTTACAAAAAATGGACGGTCCACGATTTTTTCAGCTGGTAAACATGGGTTAGAAGTTTTGGAATGGGCTGATTTTTGGTGAGGATGATCTACTCACCGTAGAGATCATCCTCACCAAAAATCAGCCCATTTCAAAACCTCTAACCTATGTGTTGAAAAATGTTTTTGCCAAAAAGGTGCTAAAAAGTTTGCCCTTGAACGCTACCCTATATATTATATATATATATAGATATATATATATAATATGGGTCGGGTTCGACTGCGAAATTTCCACACAAACATCCATACAAATGGTAATAATCGTTCGATCCGTGACAATCCTACGATAGAGATTGGTTAAAAGACCCGTGCGCTCATTGTTTCACTTAATGTTTTACAAAATTGCAAACTCCTCCAACGAAATTACAAACACCACCCTGTGTCCAAGTAAAAAATGCAAACAGAACAAAACTCATCTTCTTCACTGATCTCTAACCCCACCGATATTATGAAATGAACTGTCGTCATCTTCAATTTCTAGAAGAAAGCTCGAAAGCTTTGTTCTCCAACTCATCTCGTCTTTTTCACTCTAACTCGTATCGACGAAGGTTTAGGCGACGACAACAATGAAGGTTCAGGTGAAGTTCACCCACATGAAGAGACTTTTTTGGTTCTCAAATGAGGATTCGCCTTGCAGAGATTAAGAATGCGAGGACGGAACAAAATCTTGCTTTGAATTGGAAATGGGTTTATCTGGGTCGTTTGAACTGTAGATGGGTTTATCTGGGCTGGTTGAATTGGTGAAGATGGAGGTGAGAGTCTCAACAAGCGACGGATCCATGAAGAATAAAAAACTCCTCCATTGCTCTCCTCCCCTTCTTGTTGGTAGTCCTGAAGTTGAATACCCCTTCGCCCCATACTACTTTTGCTTCCCTTTATCATTGTTATTTGTTACAACTTTCAAGTATACAAATAAGAAATTGTACTTCTGTGTACCAATTGTTTGTACAAATTACTCAAAGAAGAACAATAAAAGAGGAATTGAGAAAAAACTGAAAAAAAGGTGATATATATAGTTGGATTTGTTTCTTCCCATTTCGGTGAAATCTAGCAAAATTCCAAAATCTATATTTTTGGCTCAAACTAAGGTTGATTGTTCAAGTTCCAAAAGTAGGGACTGAGAGATTAATAGAAAATGCCCATCTTCAACTTCTAATCAAAATCCCTCTATTTTTCTCCTAAAAATCCATTGTTTTAAATTCACCGAAATGATGGGTTTGCTAATCATGTGGGTGGGTGAACTTCACGTGAACCTTCATCGTTGTTGTCACCTAAACCTTCGTCGGTGAGGGTTAGAGTGAAAAGGACAAGATGAGTTGGAGAACAAAGCTTTCGATCTTTCTTCCATAACTTGAAGACGACGACAATTCATTTTGTGAAGAAAATGAGTTCTATTTTGTTTGATTTTTTTACTTGGACACGGGGTGGTGTTTGTAATTTGGTTGGATGAGTTTGCAATTTCATAAAACATTAAGTGAAATAATGAGCGCACGTGATCTTTTAACCAATCTCTATCGTAGGATTGTCACAGATCGAACGATTATAACAATTTGTATGTAATTTTGTCTCAAAATTTGTCTATTGATCCCTTCCCTATATATATATATATATCAAAGGACATATGTAAAAACAATGAAACATTAATAAATTTTCAAAATATGGGTCAGAAATTTCGAATTGAGCTGATTTTTTGTGAGAATGATTTCTATGATGGGAAAATCATCTGGAAAAAAAATCAGTCCAATCTGAAACTTCTAACCCCATTAAAAGTGATTTAGAATGTGGACCGTTGATTTTTTTACCAATTTTTGTCAATAATTTGTAAATCACTTTTGATGGATTTAGAAGTTTTTGATTGAGCTGATTTTTTGTGAAGATGATCTTCTCATCATAGTGGCCATCCTTGCAAAAAATCAGCTCAATCCAAGACCTCTAACCCATATTTTGAAAAACTATTGTTTTATCATATGTTTTTACATATGGCCGTTGAACCGCCCCTTATATATATATATATAGAGTAGCGTTCAATGGCTAACTTTTTGGCAAAATATTTTTCAAAACATGAGTAAGAAGTTTTGGAATGGGCTGATTTTTGGTTAGGATGATCTCTACAGTGAGGAGATCATCCTCACCAAAAATCAGCCCATTCCAAAACTTCTAACCCATGTTTACAAGTTGAAAAATCGTGGACCGTCCATTTTTTGTAAACTATTTTTGATGGGGTTAGAAGTTTTGAAATGGGCTGATTTTTGGTGATGATGATCTCCTCGTTGTAAACTATTTTTGATGGGGTTAGAAGTTTTTGGAATGGACTGATTTTTGGTGATGATGATCTCCTCACCGTAGAGATCATCCTCACCAAAAATCAGCCCATTCCAAAACTTCTAACTCATGTTTTGAAAAATGTTTTGTCAAAAAGTTTGCCATTGAACGGGACCCATATATATATATGGATTAGGATCCGTATATACATAAAGCTACTCATAAAGCTACAACGTGTTTTGTCTTATATGGGAAAAAAGGTTTGGAATGGCTGATTTTTTGTGAGGATGATCTCTATGGTGAGGAGATCATCCTTGCCAAAAATCAGCCCATTATGAAACTTCTAGCCCCATGTTATACGTTGAAAAATTTTAGACCGTCCAATTTTTGTAAATCACTTTTGATGGGATTAGAAGTTTTGGAATGGAATGATTTTTTGCAAGGATGATCCACTCATCACAGAGATCATCCTCACAAAAAAATCAGCCCATTCCGAACCTTTTTACAAACACGTTGTAGCTTTATGAGTAGCTTTATGTGTCTATGATATATATATATTTGTTGATTCATGATTTTCTGACACACATCCCCATACTCTCCCTGACGTGGCATGGACTAGAACCATAGATTTTCACCCCTCGAGATACACAACTGTACATCCTCAGAAATATGTGAAGTTCTGTATCCCGAGGAAAGAATCTATGGTTCCAGCGCATGCCACGTCAAGGGGCATGTGTCAGAGGGGGGAGGGGGCAGAAAATAATTATTCATATTTGTTTGAGAGGCTAAATTAATTGTATATCCTCAATATCATAACTCCACTTAGTTAATTACAGGAAATATGTGGTGTTATTGTCGCTTGACTTACTTGCCCATGTCATATTTATACGGGAAGAGATTTGTTGGCCCGATCACAGATCTCATACTTTCATTGAGGGAAGAACTGTACCCTCAGCCTTATCATGAAATAGATTGGAATAAAGCACGCAGTTCATGCGCGAAGGTTGGTTGGTTAATTATAATGTACTCTTGTAGGATATCTATGTTTATGTGTACATGAGCTTTTAATTAGAATGTGTGCCAAAAGATGTTCCTAAACATGCAAGCAAGCTTACAAATGCAATGCTGTGCAGGAGGATCTCTACTATCCCCATCACCTAATACAAGACGTGCTCTGGCATTGCATTTATATGTTCATTGAGCCTTTACTAAAACATTGGCCTTTTTCCATGTTGAGAGAGAAGGCTCTGCAAAAGGTTATTAAGCACGTTCATTATGAAGATGAGAATAGTCGGTACATTAACATGGCCGCCCCAGAAAAGGTAAATAATTGAGACTTATGATTTAGTGGTACGAATGATGGTGATGGTTCACGAAGCTTGATTTAAGGGCAATTGCAAGTGATGCTCAAGTATTGGCAATATTGCCAAACACTTTATCTTCAAAAGAAACAAATCAAAATTTAGTATCTTTTAACAGAAACCAACAATATAATTAGATAGTTCTTGGTTGAACCACTGGTTATGTAATCTCTTTGAACTGAACTGACTTTATTACGATTCTTTACTACATTTTTAATTATGAAGCAATCACAGTTTTAAAAAAGTATCAATCATACTCTTATAGGATTTTACAATTTCGTGTTCATATATTTACTTATACAGGTATTAAATATGCTTGCTTGCTGGGTTGAGGATCCAAACTCAAATGCATTCAAGCATCATCTTGCGAGGATCCCAGATTACTATGGGTAGCTGAAGATGGAATGAAAATGCTGGTGTGGACACATTTAATTACTACTATTAATTTCTGCCAAGATTATATATATGTGCTTAGTAATTAGCCTAGATCGATCATACCCATTTTATTGCAGAATATTGGTAGTCAAACATGGGATACTTCTCTTGCTATTCAAGCAATCATCTCAAGTAATATCGTTGAGGAATATGGACTTACTCTTAAAAAAGGGCATGACTACTTAAAAAATTCACAGGTTCCATCTTAATTCCATACTAATTTATTAACTTTCATACAATTTTTTTTAATCCTTTAGGGTACGTACATTATATATCCTTTAATTTTTGAAGATTCGAGAAATCCTTCTGGTGACTATCAAAGCATGTATCGTCACTTTTCTAAAGGTGCATGGTGTTCTCAAATCGAGACTGGGGGTGGCAACTCTCGGATTGCACAGGAGAAGCACTAAAGGTAATGTACTTATTTCTAGTATTACAATCCAATGCAAATAGCCCAATTTAATTATGTTTAGATGTTTTTATGATAAATGTCTGATTTTATCTTTACAGGCTTCACTATTATTATCACAATTGACACCAGATATTGTTGGGGAGGAATTCGAACAAGAGTGGTTATACCATGCTGTGAACCTCATTCTTTCCCTCCAAGTATGGATTATTAATTATACATAAAACAAAATTTAGCTTTGAAAAAGGATACTAAATATGCTCTACTTTTATGTATTGTTGTAGAGTAAAAATGGTGGTTTCACGGCCTGGGAGCCTAAAAGAGGACAATCATGGTTGGAGGTAATAAATGAAGCTGAAACATTTTTTTATTGCTAGTTTGTAATTAATACTAATAGTATGTAAATTAATGTGATATATATTTTTCACTATAAAATAGTATAAATTAATGAAAAATTCTCTAACATTTTTTTTCCTCTTTGCAGTTGTTTAATCCTTCAGAAGTTTTTGCCAACATTATTGTTGAGCATGAGTAAGATTTATTTCCCTTTGTTATTTTTCACTATAGGGAAATGTTCAGCACTAAACATTTTGGCAAAACATTTTTCAAAACATGGGTTAGAAGTTTTGGAATGGGCTGATTTTTGGTGAGGATAATCTCTATGGTGAGGAGATCATCATCACCAAAAATCAGCCCATTCCAAAACTTCCAACCCCATCAAAAATGGTTTACAAAAAATGGACGGTCCACGATTTTTCAACTTGTAACATGGGGTTAGAAGTTTTGGAATGGGCTGATTTTTGGTAAGGATGATCTCCTCGCTGTAGAGATCATCCTCACCAAAAATCAGTCCATTCCAAAACTTCTAACCCATGTAGGACAAAAATGATTGGCTAAAATGTTGGCCCAAATGTTTGGTGCTGAACGGACCCTTCACTATAATATGCTCTATATATAACAATACTTAACACTAGTAGATGTGGTGTTTCAGGACTGTTGAATTAACTACATCAGCAATCGAAGCTCTAGTATTGTTTATGAAATTACATCCTGGACATAGGACGCAAGAAATAGAAAATTCTGTTAAGAGAGCAATATGTTTCCTCGAAGAGACACAAAGGTCTGATGGTTCATGGTGTATTTCTCTATCTTGGCATTTTTATTAAGAAAAGAAAACTTCTAAGTTTATATATACTTTTGCAACAAGAATATTGAAGAGGCCGTCCATGAGACTCCCAACTTCTTGAAATACTTTCTTCTAATCCTTGACTCTTTAATTTTCTCTTTCTATGTTTGTCTTTCAATTAGGAAAACTCCCCTTGCACACTACGTGCATCACGACACGCTTAAAAACAAAAGAATAGGATGAACAAGGAAGGAGGGACTAATTAACGATGACCTTGCCCTTATACAACAAGACCAATCTAAAGAAATTTTGTCATATAAATTTAATGAAAACAAAAGAGTAAGGGGTAAAATTGTAAAAATCCCTGTTGTGAATGAGATGTCTTGTATTCTATTGCACTACGTAGAATTGCGAGGATGCAAGGGGCAGCACCTCGGCCCAAATTTTTTTGGGTTACGAAAAGGTCAATCATGTAATATTTTCTTAAGGATTTTCTATTTTAGGGGGTTTCTGTTTTAGAGAGATAAACGCGTTTTAGCAACTTTTGACTTTATAAATAGAGATTTCTAGGGCTGTAAAACTGGAGAGATCAAAATAGTAATTATTCTTGTTCTGTTTCATGGACGTAGGCATACTGCCGAATCACATAAATCCTTGTGTTTGTGCGTTTTTTGTCGTCTTTATTGTTTCCATTTTTCACAATCCCTTCATACAAAACTATAAGCAAAAAATTACAGAAATACCCTTAGGGATTTTCTTTAAAATAAATAAAAGTGAAATTACAAAAATTACATATGGCGAAATGCGTATTAATAGTACCTTCTTATTCATGACCAAATGCCCATCTTAAAAGACAGAAGCACCAACTTAATTACCTAAGTTGGTAAGACGTGTGGAGTGTACATAGTTCTCAAGTCTTAGATTCAAAATTCAAATCCCTATTAACCCAACTTCACCTTACTAATCACTAACACTTAACCTATCAAAATAATAATTGTAGAGGTAATTCCGAGTTACTTCAAACAACTCAGCCTTGTAGTTCGGATAGAATACTCCCAGCTCCTATCGTTTGCGTGCACCGGTGTGGTACCTACCAAAATTCCTCCGACGATCAAGTTAGGTTTAACAAAAGAAGAAGAAGAATGCTTTCTATTGTGCTCCCGCTCGATTGGCCGAAGAGGATCCGCCTCTCCTTCGATCTTGATTCTACTTATAGGACATGCCCTCGAATCTGGGCTTTTGATTCTGCTACTCTTGGTTCGGTTTCAGATAATGGGAGATCCCATGATCTCCAGAATCCCAACCGAAGTAGAGTCGTTCCTTTTCTAGTTCCCCGAATCTTGGGATTTTTCCCTTAATCTTTGGAGATCAAACCTACCAAGCCTATCTTGTTTCCCTTGCTCTTCCTCTCAAAGAAACTTATTCCAGCCCTGCCCCATAGCCGAGCAGGACTGGGCTTCATGGATATTCTGGGTACCACCTACTTGGGGTCCTATAGACCTGAGCTTCTGCTCAGCCCAGATCTATTACAACTTTTACCCTCTACAATAATAATAAGCTTTGACAATTGCATAAAATTATATATATTTGATACAGGTATGGAAATTGGGGGATTTGCTTTACATATGGAACATGGTTCGGAGTAAAAGGGCTAGTTGCTGGTGGGAAGACCTACAACAATAGCAAGACGGTCCGTAAAGCTTGTGAATTTTTACTATCAACACAACGAGATTCTGGTGGTTGGGGAGAGAGTTATCTTTCTTCCCAAAACGAGGTAATATTTTTGTGAATGATTTCCATTCCATGTAAAGTAATTAATTGCTAGGCAGCTGAATCATGATCTAGAGCGGTGTCCTATAAAAACCTTACCTGATCATGATTCAAAAAAAAAAAAAATTCCTTTCACAAGCTTATCTAAAGATTTAATTTTATTTGTAATTTAAAATATTAATTAAAGGTGGTATTGAAGATTACATAATAAATGATATTTTTGTAATTTTGAAAACTAACCAATGGGATTTTAGCGACGTGGTATTACAATTTTCTTGATTTTTGACCAAAAGACCTTAATTATAACTTTGGTATGAAACCACTTCTACTCAGCCTTCTCTCATATCCTCTACCTCCTTAAAAAGAACATTAATTTTCTTACGTTCTTTTTAAATAATTAAAATTTAACTTTTTAAATATTAATAAAAACAACTCACACATCTTAACCACAATTTTTGTTTGAGATTTCAAATTTTATGTTTGGTGAGCAGGAATACACACATCTTGAAGGCAATCAATCAAATTTAGTACAAACTGCATGGGCTATGATGGCTCTTATTCACGCTGGACAGGTTTGTTTTTTTAAGTTTGATTACCATATACTTGTCGTCATGCCATTGAAATAGCTAATGAAAAACCATATATGAAAATGTAGGAGTAACTCCAATAGGTGAAACTAAGAGAAGGTCGATTGAGAGAATTTGGTTTCGTGCAACAAAAAATGGATTACGACCTGAATTTTAAGGAATGTTTAAATTGAATATTCTCTAAAATTCAATTGTATTCTCTAAAAGCGGATACAAATATGATCGCAGTAATAGAAGAATGGCTTTAGATGATTAAATGGAGGACTTGATTCATTTGACCCCAAATGTTTTGGACAAGGCTTCTATGATTTTCATAAGGAAATTAGTTAACTAATTCACACCAGGAGGACTAATTCTTAAATATTTTTGGTTATCAGGCTAATAGAGATCCTACACCTTTGCATCATGCTGCAAAGCTACTAATTAATTTGCAATTGGAAAATGGTGGTTTTCCTCAACAGGTAATTTCATTTTGATATATGTATATATAAAGCATTCAGAGGCCCTAAAGAGAGCCAAACATTGTGCCAAACACTTTTCAAAATAGGGGTTATAAGTTTCGAAATGGACTGATTTTTTGTGAGGATGATCTCTATGGTGAATAGATCATCCTCACCAAAAATCAGCTCATTCTGAAACTCCTAACCCTAGTTTACAAGTTAAAGAATCGTGGACTATCCCTTTTTTGTAAACCACTTTTGATGAGGTTAGAAGTTTCAAAAGGGGCTGATTTTTGGTGATGAGGATATTCTTTTCATCATAGAGATCACCCACACAAAAAATTAGCCCATTCTCAAATTTCTAACCTATACATTGAAAAAATGTTTAGCACTTTTTAGGGCCTCCGAACACTCCCCATATATATATATATATATATATATATATATTATATATATATATATATATAATATAGGGTGGCATTCAGAGGCCCTAAAGAAACCAAACATTGTGCCAAACATTTTTTAAAACATGGGTTTGAAGTTTTGGAATGGGCTGATTTTTTTTGAGGATGATCTCTATGATGAGGAGATCATCCTCACAAAAAACCAGCCCATTCTAAAACTTCTAACCCCATCAAAAGTGATTTACAAAAATTGGACGGTCCACGATTCTTCAACTTGTTAACTACGGTTAGAAGTTTTGGAATAAGCTGATTTTTGGTAATGATGATATCTACATCATAGAGAGCATTCTTACAAAAAATCAGCCAATTCCGAAACTATATGGGGAGCGTTCGAAGGCCTTAAAGAAAGCCAAACATTGTGCCAAACATTTTTCAAAACATGGGTTAGAAGTTTTGGAATGGGCTGATTTTTTGTGAGGATGATCTGTATGGTGAAGAGATCATCATCACCAAAAATCAGCTCATTCCGAAACTTCTAACCCTAGTTTACAAGTTGAAGAATCGTGGACCGTCTTATTCTTATAAATCACTCTTGATGGGGTTAGAAGTTTCGGAATGAGTTAATTTTTTGTGAGGATGATCTTTTCATCATAAAGATCATCCTCACAAAAAATTAGCCCATTCTCTCACTCTTAGTGTGCATGCGCACAATGGGTCTTGAGAGTTTTCATTTAAGGGAGTGTTTGATTGCTTGGAAAATATTGCTTGATAAATCATTTGCCAGGCAAATCCTTATCTACTATTTGAGCAGATCATGGAAAAATTCGTGGAAAATTATTTTTATTGTTTGAGTTGCATTTAAAAAAATAACAAAAATCATTATTTTAATTTTTTTGAGAGTATTTTAATTTTTCTTTTGTGCTAACTATATATAATAAAAAAAAAAACCATGTTAAAATAACTTTTGTAAAAAATTTGAAATAATCTCTTTTATAAAGTAGGAATAGACAAGCATTGAGAGTATCTATAAGTATAATATTTAAGGGTCATTGGGCTCTGTTGGCATTCAAAACCAAGATCATATGCTTTAGGGTTGTAGAGGACAAAATTTTATGAACTTTTTGAAAAGAAAAATTTCAAAAAAAAGTTACTTTTCACCATTGAATTTATTATTAAATTTGGATCAAGCACAAAGAAAATTAATTTTTTATATGAGGTTTTCTAAGAAATTTAGAGGGTTGTGGTGTTGGATTGCCAATGTGGTTATCCATTTTAACAAAACAACCCTAATTAAGGCATGAATCTTTACTAGGTTAGTGACCAAAAATGTTTCTCATTTGAGGTATCTACATAACTACATTATTCCACTTGATCAAACAATGTAGTACTTGTTTAAAACACGTAAAGAAAGGTTCGATGAGAACCCAATAGTTTGCAACTACTACTCTTCAATTAGTATTTGTTACACACTAAACTACTCGTTAGGCTCATCTAATATCCCATCCTAAATCCTAAAAAATAGAAAATCTAATGAAACAAAATGAGAAAGCTTCTAATTCTTTTTTTTTATTTTTTTGCTGTTCCTTGTGGCAAATCAATTTCCAGAGGGGTAAGAATTGGATTTGCCTATGATCGTGGAAAATCCTCTGCATGGACAAATTGATTTTCCCGTAATTTTATTTTATTTGCTGCGTCAAACACGTGAAAATACCCTTTTTCCACGGCAAATGGTTTTCCACCTAATTTTTCTTGTAATCAAATGTACCCTATGAGTTTACATACAAGATATGGTATAATTTTCCATGTAAATTGACAAAAAAGAAAAAAAGAAAAAAAAAAAAAAAAAAGAAGCCAATTAATCATTTTTTATTTTATTTTCTTAATGTATATATCCTTCATTGAAGTACATTTTTGTAAGGAGCCTTGACTTTTCTGATTGTTCAGGAAATAACTGGAGCCTCCTTGAAGAATTTGATGATACATTATGCATCATACAGAAGCATCTACCCACTGTGGGCTCTTGGAGAATATCGAAGGCATGTGGTTCCATTGCCTTCAAGACATGAAATATGAATATTTCCAGTATAGGTGGGCCTATTATTTTAGTACTTCCAACCTTAATGAATACGTATTTTTATTTTTAAAAACAATCTATGATCAAATATTGTATGCTATGTGAAATGTGAGAAATAATTTCTCCATACTCTCTCCCTATATATATTCGTAGTTGTGATTTTTTCCATTTGTATCTAAATGGCAAATGCATGACTCACCTTATTGTACATTTAAATAATGTTTATAGAGAGAGGTCTCTTATTTTTATTATAAGATTGTGATCGTTATTGGGTAGTCATTTATGTTTGGTATTTCCTTGTATATCCTTCTTACGATATTATGCTGAGAAAGTATGAGTATTGCTGGCATAAATGAACGTTAACTAACATTTTAGAATCACACAAAAAAAAAAAAAAATTGTGATAATCTAACTACCCCACGTGGTATGCTCAATCAACTCTCTTGACGTGATAAGTTTGGGAACCATAGATCTGTATGCCTCGAGATACAAAAATACACTTCCTCATAAAATGTGTATCTCGAGGTGTATAGATCTACGATTCCAAACTATCACGTCAGGAGAGTCGATTGAGTGTGCCATGTGGGGTAGTTAGATTATCACGACTCAAAAACAAAATGCCTTTTTATCACAATAAATCTTAGCTATTATAGTTATAGAGAAGGAAGAATCGATAGGAAAATGGATACCGAAGAAATTAAGATTTGCAGGTGTTTGATTGTTGTGCATTGCACATTAAAATCAATTTTATTATTATAGTTGTTATAATATGATGGCCCCTTTCTGACAAATGCCCCCTACACCCCTATCACAGAATTATAGATCATTTGCCTCACGATGCGTAGAACCATAAATATTTTTATTATGTATCCAAGGCAAATGATCTATGGTTCTGTGATGGGGCTGTTTGTCAGAGGAGAGCGTCATATTATCACAGTTCTTAATATTAGGATAAATTTCTTTTATTTAAGAGATTGAAGATGACTATTTTGGAAAGAAAAATCAAGAGTTTTTTTTTTTTCTTTTTTTTCTTTTGGGTAAGAGGTCATTTTTCATTATTCTAAGGAGCATCAATTATGTTACTCCACCAATCATCACTGGTTAGTTCCGTCCTTGCTTAGGAAAAAGATGCTTGGCTGTACCCCTATCCAACTGTGTATGGACGGTCACAAATACTAAGACTGCAACTTGGGCCGGTTGGGGGGTAAACCCCGACTCAACCCAAGTAGTAAAACCCTCAACCTGAGTTTAACTCAACCTAACTATTCGGCATAAGCTCACTAACCCAAGTTCCGCTCAAGCTTGATCTTTTACGGTCTGATTGAGTTTGGGCTAGCCCGAGTTGGGTAATTTTGGACGGTTTGGTCAGGTTGAGCTTGTTGAATAACCATAATTTTATTTTTATTAGCAAATAAATTTTAAATTAAAAAAAAAATACAACATAAAAAATGAAACTACTAGTAAATAAAATCGCATAACTTTCAAATCCATCATTGAGAGAATATTTAGACAAATCATATTGAACCAAAGTTCACATTAATATTAACTAATTGTCCACAAGTCATAATAATATAATGAAATAAAAAAATCCATAATTAATGTAAAAATATTTATATATTAGTATGTAGCATCAAGTTCGGATTGAGTCGGTTTGCTCGTATCCTCAACCTGAACTCAACTCGAATTGAAATTGAGTTGAGATATTGTAACCCATGCTCAACTCATCTTTTACATAATTTAGCCCAGACTCATCCATCAATCAGGTTGAGTTCGGGCCAACATACCCAAGTTATAGCCCTAAACAATACTAGTAAGCTAGTTACTAGTTGAAAAGATCGAGCTCAAAGGGAATGTTTAATATTCACCAAAACGTGGTGTGGTCTGTCTAAACTCTAAATGGGAATTTTAGAAACACCCCCTCTGTAAAATTGGTGATATCAAGTTTACCCCATTTCAAAATACAAGATTAGGCTCAGCCCCCTTGATTGTAAGTCACCATTGTGTTTTCTTGATGATTCACTGGCAAAATTTTGATGTTTTTTCAAAGTACTCTTTAAATACTTAAATTACTAGATCAAAATTATGAAAAAAATAAAAAATAAAAACAAACAAACAAACAAATAAAATTTCCCTGTTAAATCATCAAGAAAAAACAACTTTGACTTGCGGTAGATAGAAAGTGAATTGGAAATCTCTGTTCTCAATAATGAGAAACAAGAAAGAACTGCCATTTTATATAGATCTGAACAAATTACAATAACAACTGTAACCTAACAACTCTATCAGTTAAAATAACAAATCTAGTAACCACCTCTAACAGTTGGAATAGAAGACTCTCACGTGACTTTGTTACACAGCTCATGATCTGTTACAATTGCATTAACTATAACTGGTATTGGGCAAGTCTGGCTATCATCCCCCTCAAGCGAAAGGGTCGAGGGACAATGCACATTTGAGATCTTAAACGCAAAAACCTTGAGCTTGTAAGATGCTTAGTTAATAAATCAGCAGGTTGATCTTCACTTGGAACAAACTGCAGTTGAAATTTATTTTGTAGAACCTGATCCCTTATGAAATGAGGATCAATCTCTATGTGTTTTGTTCTTGCGTGAAACACTGAATTTTTGGCCATATAACAAGCACTGATGTTATCATACCAAAGAATTGGTATCTGATAAAGTGGAATACACAGCTCCTTCAACAAAGCTTATGTCCACACAATTTCTGCAGTAGCAATGGCAAGACCCCTGTACTCTGATTCGACATTGCTTCTTGATATGACCTTTTATTTTGAGGCTGACCAAGACACCAAATTATTGCCAAGATAGGCTAAGTAACCACTCGAACTTCAACGATCATCTGATTGTGTATCCCAATCTGCATCTGTGAAGGCTTCAATCAGAAGTTCACTAGAAGGCTGTAACAAAAATCCATCAGTCATTGTCCCTCTAAGATAACATAAGATTCTTTTTATTAAGAACTAATGAGCCAAAGTTGGTTGTTGCATAAATTGACAAGCTTTGTTGACAGCAAAAGCTATGTCTGGACGTGTCATGTGATATATTGTAAAGCTCCTACAACACTTCTATACATAGTCATTGTAGACACCCCATTTTTGTATCTGTCTAATTCGACAATTCGTCACCTGGTTACTATGAATTCCTAATGATGAGCGTAAAGAACTCAAAGGCTTATAAATACTGTTTCTGACTTTTCCCATTTCCAATCCTTCCACCCTCTCTATTTGTTGCGATTCAACATAGAAATTTACGCACGCTTAGGATCGCTACATGTTACACCCTATTTAGTAAACATGTACGATTTAGGTTTGTTACACAGTTCGATAACTTAAAGACCTCGCTACACTGGAAAACATGACTTCAAAATTTAGAAATAATCACGTTGAGACTGAAAGAAACATCACGCAAAAATCTATAAAAATAGATAAAATGACAAAAATACCTCTCATGAATTTTGGACCTCCAAAAAATCTCGAAAGTACCTCCATTGCACTCAGAATGTGATTTCGAGTCTAACGGAACCCAAATCAACAAAAACAGAGAAATTTAGGAAAAAATCTTTAAAATGATCGAAATACTCCTCAACATCTAAATTCAACCTAGAAACCCCAATCCCTAGGAAAACATAATAAAAAATCAAATCAAAATCCAGTTAAAAATCCAATCTAGTGAAAATAAATCTCAAATTAAAAATTAACCAATTAGAGTTAAAAATCAAATAATTAAAATTAAAATTGAACAATTAAAACTTAATCAAACAATCGAATTTAATTAAAATCAAATTAAAAATCACTCATCCAATTAAAATGCAAAACCAAATTAAAAATCACCCAAACAATAAATTGAAATTTAAATCAAAACCAAACAAAATTTACAAGTTCAAATTTAAATCGAAATCCAACAAAATTAACAACTTCAAAATCCAAAATTGAACTCAGTCGATCAAATCAAATTTAAATTAAATCTTAATTGAACAAGTAAAATTTGAAATCAAATGCAAAACTAATTTTAAATTAAAAGAAAAACTCAAGTTAAAAATTAAAGACCAACTAATAAATTCAATGCAAAATCAAAATCCAAAATAAAAACTATCAACCAATCACAACTCAATAACAAAGGACAACTATTGTGGTACGAGTAGCGTGGGATCGCTACTCCCATTCTCTAAAAGAAAGAAAGAAAGAAAAAAAAAAAAAAAAAAACGTGTTAGCAAAAGAATGGAAATAATGCTTTTTAAGAAATAACATTTCTATAAAACGTTCTCTTTGGAACTAAGGAGGGGGTCCTCTCTAACGTTCTTGGGCTGGCTCACACACGTCCTCTGTTTATTTTTTCAGCGTATATGAGTTGGGATATTTGTCACTGTGATAATGAAATAAAATACTTGTTATTTCCTTTATGTTTTACCAGCTTATTCTTTTCTTGAACTTAGCAAGATAGAACAGATTCATGCCTTAGTACCTTTTTTAAAATCAGTATTCATGCCTTAGTCTTGTTATTGATAGTTTATAATACTTATAGGATAAAAGTGAGTTTTATATGCAATGTTTAAAGTCTTGTTTTGGCACAATATTTCAGTTATGAGGAAAAACAAGATGGTCTCAACCAAAACATTCCTGGGATCGATGTTTCGTTTCAGTCTTGGCTGAAACTAGAATGTTCCTCTGAAACATTATTAAATAACACGAAACTATGAATCGTGCTTTTAAGGACTGAAGGTTTTGTAAAGCCTAAATATATTTAAATTTTGTTTGAGATGGTGAACATTTCACTATAAAGGAACTGCAATTGAAATTCCACTCTACAACTGTATAGAAGGAGGAAGCATATTAATTTTCTGTTTTAGGGAGATTTCTAGTTTAATTTTTAGTTTTAGGGGCTTTCTAGCATTTTGTTTTCTTTATTTATTTAGAGGAGGAGCCTTATAATAAGTTTCTGTTTTATTTAAAACAGAATAAGACATAGGGCCACGGATTTATAGCAAACAGTTCACTTGGAATTCCCCTCGTGTTTTTTGTAAACCCAATGGGTTTTTCCATTCTTTCTAGTTTTGAAACCTTGGGTCAAAACCCCACCCTCATATTAAACTTAAGTACCTAACAGAAAAAAAAGAGTTGCTCTTGGGATTTGACCATTGATTTCTTCTAATCAGAATATATCGCCGCTACTAGGGGTCTCTCTGGGTCTGGATAAAGTATCGGTCACACCAAATATGGACAAACATCTTAGATATGCTTGAAAAAAAATATAAAAAAAAAAAGAACTAAGAAACATAATTATGGATTAAGGATCTTTAGGGTACATTAAAGAAAACATTGTCTGCTCTTTTTGATAAAATTATCTTTATCGATAAAAAAAGAAGAAGAAACCATTGTCTGATGCTTAGAGATTGCAGATTTGGTATAGCCCAGAGTGTTGATACCGTAGGCTTGTATGTATTAGCTTTCGCCCGTTGATAAACTATGTAACAATACTTATCAAAAAAAAGATAAACTATATAACAACAACATATACACTTTGTCTGGAATAGAAACTAGATGTCTGACACGACACCTTCAAGAAGCCTAAATGCACACATCTTTGGAATTTCAGGATTTGAAGGTTGAAGTTTGCGGATTTTTTATCCTTAAAAATCTGGGACATAATTTCACTTGGACCTTTCCTAACACCTGTGGACAGAAGGATATAAGCATTTTTTTTGTTGGTGACAATGGCATCTAAACAAATACATTAGCAGAAGCATGCAAGCATGTTAATTGGAGACTTTTGGGGTATCTTGGTGTAAGATGTAAAAAATGGACCGAGATACACTTTTTTTTTATATTTCAAGGTATGTACATCCACAACTACATTTTCCAGATCTTGTCACCCGCCATAATCTTTAGGAGTGCAAGGGGGCATCGATGGGGTGACGCTCCTTCCTTTCCTCGTTATCAATCTGTAAGACACTTTTATTAGATTAATTTTTGAAGTGGAGGACATGTGATAGAAGTTTTTATGGTGGGTGAGGATCAATGGGAAGATTATTTCATATCAATTTTATGACTGAATATAAAAAATTTCCTTTTCTCTTTCAAGTCTTACTCGCAAACAATCGAGATATCTAAGATGTACTTTACATTGTTTTCTAATGTTCTATGGTCTACTATCAACTGGACGAAAATGACTTAAACTTGCAATAGCTTTGTGGTGTAAAGTTGGATGAGTTATTTGGCTTGGCTCTTGCATCTTCTACTGGTCTTGTATGTGGGACCTTGAATAAGTACTTTGAGCGAAGGGCACAACAGTAGTCCCAAAACATGCTATTATAGTCCAATAGTGTAAACCCACATTAGTCCCACCAATTTACTGTCTTGGACCTGTCGATACAGCCTGCAGTCATAGGCTTAATATTGCTATTTATTTTTTTCTTTTTTCCTCAGTGCAACATGTGAATGATTTAGCTTTTAATATACTGTTAACTTCTTTGGTATTTATAGTATTTTGTTAATTAATTTATAAGAAATTTTGTATTCTGATGTTACATGGCGTTTGAAGTTACTGCCTTGTAACTCACATGGTTATTGGCTTTGCAGAAGCGAAAGATTTCAGAAGCAGTGGGCAATCCAACAGATTCTTTGACAAAGGGCAGCATTCTTGACACCTCCAGTCATAAAGGTAACTTCCTTCCTTCCCTCAACCCAAATTTATTTTCAAGTCTTCTTCCATCAGTGTATCAGTTGTCAACAAGAAGACACCATCATCCGTCCGTAACATTGAAAACAACCAAACAGCACTCCAATCCTTATTAAACTATGAAAGCGATAGTGAGTAGATTATGGATTCTGCATTTCATCTTTTATTTCTTTCATATTTTGTGAATCTTTCTAATTAATTTCTAAATTGTAACAAATGATGATATATTATTAAGTGGTTGGTCAGTCTTTGGACCTAATCTGTGATGCAGCCCTTAAATGAAAAATATACAGAATTCTTTCACAAAACTTTATTTATTATTTCTCTTATCACAAATCCTTGGTAAGTAGTGAGATTATATTTTTACCATGCCCCCCCCCCCCCCCCCTAATTTTATTGTATTCAAAATTAAAAAGAACAGCGTTCCTAAGACTCATATTGGGACTCACATTGCGACACACCGTTTTGTCTTATATGGGCAAAAATATTTGGAATGGGCTGATTTTTTGTGAGGATGATCTCTATGGTGAGGAAATCATCCTTGCCAAAAATCAGCTCATTATGAAACTTCTAGACCGTCCAATTTTTGTTGAAAAATTATAGACCGTCCAATTTTTGTAAATCAATTTTGATGGGGTTAGAAGTTTTGGAATGGGATGATTTTTTGCCAGGATGCTCCCCTCATCACAGAGATCATCCTCACAAAAAATCAGCTCATTCCAAACATTTTTGCCCATATAAGACAAAACGGTGTGTCGCAATGTGAGTCTCAATATGAGTCTTAGGAGCGTGACCCAATTAAAAAAATTCTGAAGAATAAGATTTTAGGATTTTAGGAAGGTTGAAAAGATGGGTTTTATAAGATAACCCCAAAAACAAAATTAGTTTATTTCAAACAGACCCTGAACATCTCATATTTTACTTTTGGCTTCCCTTCCTCATCCATGGCATGATTGGTATCTGTTTCGGTTTCTAGGGAGAATTCACCCTGGAGTACTAATCTAAATAAATCATAAATCTTCAGTCAAAGTTTAAAGAGGTAAATTTGATTTGGTAGAAGAAAACAAAAATTTCGTAAAGCTTTTGCCAAATAAATTGAAGTTGTTAACCTAAAGTTGACGAGGTTGAACACAATGGTTTTGTAGGAAAATCCATGCCATAGATGGTTTTGAATTCAATTGGTGCTAAGCCAAAGTCCTATGGAATCACTTATACAGGAATTTCAATCTCGGGAAGTGCTTTTAGAGCTCTAAAAGAAATTTTCTCACTTCAGAATTGTGGTGTTTTAAGTATTTTCCTTAACTTGAAAATGTAGGGTAATTAACCGAAAATTATAATTAAAAAAAAATTGGGAGGCATTTTGATTGCATGGCAGAAAAATAGTTTATAACGCTATTGAAAAACAAATACAAAAAGTGGGAAAAATGACTCGTCGCTTAAGGCAACAAATCTTTTCTCACCCTCTCCCTAAGATGCCATATGACACCAAAAGTTGGATCTCATAATACATGTCCGTTTGGTCGATGAGCTAAAATGGATTACCAAATTGTCAATCCAACACCATAGCCACCTAAATTTCATGGAAAATCTCATGTAAAACAAATAATTTTTTTTTGACCATGACCGAAAGCTTTTTTTTGTTGTCCGTTTCGAATCCCATCTAACTCCCAAATTTAAAATTAAAATTTTACTGTAAAAATAACCTTTCTTTTAAGTTTTTTTTTTTTTTTTTCATATCATACAAGGCAAACTTAACTACCCCTACTAAGATTAAGACTATATTCTGAAAAAAAAAAATTTATATTGACTCCATTTAAATGAAAAGAGTACAAAGATTTTCTGTGTGATTTTCCATGATGCACTCAGAGTGAAAAAGGATTTGCCCAAACACGCCCAAAATTCAATCCACATTCAAATTGAAGATAACAATGCAGCAGACTTTTAAGTACTGGCTGCCCCTCACCCCCTGCGCCCAAAAAAAAAAAAAAAAAAAAATTTTTTTTTGAACGTTGATAAGCATTGAATCTGGCACTCAGAAGTTGGGGGTCAAACACTCTGAAACAATTTTGCTCTAGTTTGAGTCCTCAACATACGGGACGATGTTTTAGAGTAAAAAAAAAAAAAGTAACAGATAAAATCTTTTATAACGAATACCAAATTTGCTTTTCAAAGTGTAATAATTTTTTAAAAATCATAAGGGTGTGATGGTAAATTTACTACAAATTTTTTACCGTAGATAGGGTGCTGGCACCAGAATGTGATGTTGAGTCGTGCGAAATGAGGTCAATCTTAGAGGTTACTTCTGCTTTATTCCAAGATGTTTTATACCATAGGTGCTGGCACAAGAGTGTAGTGTAAAGAGCAATAAATAGTAATCATTCTAAACTGACTTAATTCGACGCTGCCTTGTCATGGCAGTGTGCAGAAAACCATGGATTTAGATTTTTTTTTTTCTCTCTGAGTTACATGGAAAGGGAAAAAAGAAAAAAAAGAAAAAAAACAGTTGTTCTCTCCACACTGTCACAACACAGTGTGGAGCGAAGTCAGTTCAGCATTTTCCTAAATAGAGTACCAAAATGTAGATATATTTTTAAGCTTATAAGCCCTATTAACATGGGATGACAGACACAATCAAAGCATATATAGTTTATAAATATGCATACAACCAAAACTACTTTCGGAAATACCCAATTGACAAGCAAACCTAAAATAAGGCTACTACCTACAGACATACTAGTAAAGAAAAAAAGCTGAAGCACACAGTACTCCGGGCTTCATTCTAACCTAAAATTAGAATTTATGAACACACCAATGTTGCAGGATTTTCTCAGTTCAAGATGAAGTCTACTTCCTAGCCAAGAAAATTCAGACCTAGAAAGTAATCAAATAAGTATTTGGGCAATTCCACGCCAAAAAGACTTCAAATACAGGCTATGTTGTGTGCGTATTTTCCTCCATTCTCGGTGTGTCAAACCCCGGTTAAGCTCCGTAACCCTCTTATATTCATAGTTCTTCCCTTATCCAACAAATCGGTCTTTTGGAGTAGTTGGTCGGTTAACATGGTATCAGAGTGTCAAGTCCGTATTGGTCACGGGTTCAATTCTTTCCACTCTTATGGGTGAAAGGGAGTGTTAAGTATATGTTTTCCACCACTCTCGAGTGCGTCATACCCCAATTAAGCCTTGTGAGTTAAGCCCGTGACACTCTTATATTCATAGTTCTCCTCTCCAATAGATCAGTCATTTGGAGTAGTTGGTTGGTAAACATGGTAGTAGAGTGCTAGGTTCGTATAGGTCACGGGTTTGATTCTTTCCACCCTTACGGGTGAGGGAGAGTGTTGAGTGTATATTTTCCTCCGTTCTCAAGTAGATAATACCCCAATTAAGCTCTGCGACCCTCTTATATTCATAATTCTCCCTCTATCCAACAGATCAGTCTTTTGGAGTAGTTGGTTGGTTAACATGATGCTAAAAAATTCTAACACCTTATACTATCAAATATTCTTTCCCTCCTAACCATGCTTCTACCGCCTTACATAGGGTTCATGATACCTATTCTATTAGCGATCATCACAACTCTTCATCCCTTGGAATTTCAAATGGATGATTCGCACTTCCTCTTCTATAATTTTTATTTTTATTTTAGATAAATCTATACAAATCGAAATAAATGATTACTTTGATCGAATCCTTAATAGCAGAATGAGGTTAGCAGATAAAACCTAAACTGAAAGAAAATATTTCGCAAAAAAATAAAATAAAAATTTGAATCAAACCTTCTCTAAGTTGCGGATCTCAGAGGAAATGAGGGATACAGAACGAGGCCTCTTGGCGATGTTTTGAAGGTGGCGAAGCTCTTCCAAGTCTAGAGCCAATTCCTCCGCCATTTTTTCTTCTCTAAATTTACAGAAAATTTAAGAAATCAAACACAGGAGTGGACGTAACACTAGTGCGTTCTTATTCTTATTAGGGTTTTATGAGAAAGTTCTAGAGAACTTGTTTAAAAAGAAAAAAAAAAAAAAAAAAACAAAGTTCTAGAAAATATTGGAGAAATTAGGAAATGAGCAAGGGTATTAATGGGCCAAGCTGGACTGGCCCATAAATATATGGTATTCAACAAGGTAATTTAGCTCCAAAGTCCAGTCCGGCCCACAATGGACTGGATTAGCTGAAGGTGTTTTTGGATTCTAAAAAGCTCCATTAATAAATTGGTTGAATTTGGACTAAAATATTTTACGATATAAATTAAATTTGATCTGTTTGAAGGCCCAACGTACCCAATTTTAAGGTAGAAGTGCCCCCCACCATTCTGGGTTGACCTCAAGATTGACCACTATCACACTTTTCTGACATAGAGGTCCGCACATAATCATAGATGCTTTTCATTTGGTATATCCATTAAAAACATTAACACACTACCATGTTAGAAAAGTGTGAAATGAGGTCACTTTAGCATTATTAATTCTTAAACATAATAGAGTCTGGGTTGTAACCCACAACCCTAGAATCACGTGTCTTACTTTTCAAAATTAGACGTTTTTATCAAATAATATTCAAAACTCTTTATTCAGTGTTTCAAATTACATATATAACATTTTGATACATGTGCAAACGCATGTCATCTTTGGAGATCATTTTAGTCATGTACACGATTTGGACATGTGCCATAAAGAAAAGAAGGGAGGGTTAGTTTAAAATAATAAATAAATAAATAAATAAATAAAACCACTGAATTCTACATCCTAAGCCAAATGTATTATAGTAATAAGAAAGGTGGTAATTTACATCCTAAGCCAAATGTATTATAGTAATAAGAAAGGTGGTAATTTACATCCTTGCCTTAAGAAGCACGAAGCATGATTCCAATGAGCACTAGAAACACAGATGTCTCATCAAAGGTAACAAAGGGGAAATGATCTTACAACAAGATTTTGAGAATCGAGCCATTGGATAGTTATAGATCGAGATGAGTTTGGAAAGTACATAATTCAGTACCTTAGTAGGGCCAAGGAATAACAAGGAATTAAACCTAAACCATGTAAGTTTGGTACCAATCAAGATCACCCAAAAAAGGGTAGGGGGTAAGATCTTAGATTGACGAGTGTAGGATGACAAACTACAATCGACTTAAAAGAAACCAACCAGATCGATCATACCTTAACTCGGACTTATAATCCATAGCCAATTAAGACAGATCTAGAAGAAACAAAAGTTCTTCCATGCATCAACTCCCCACATTCGTAACAAAAAACAAAGAATTTATCAAAACGAGAGAGTGTGACATACCTTGACACATTTGCCCCAAAGACGCAAAGCCCAAGCTCTTGGACTCATTTAAAACATACGTTAAAGTAATTCACGTCTAAACGATATCCCATATCTAACCTGAACCCGAGCTTATATTTGATCCCTAACCCATTTCTGATATAAATCCGAGATTGTATTTACCTTATTTCGTTCCTCATCAGACCCCCTAACTTGTATCCGACTAAACTCATAGCATATAAGCAACCTCGAGCAAGTATTTGAGTTTGAGCACGTCTTCTCATATGGATAAATACAAGAAATATCTTATTAGACTGATGAGATACCACGCATCAGAGATCTTTTGTTTCGCATTGATAACCTGCAACACTTACACATCAGATTGAAATTTCATTGACAAGTGACAGATCTATCTTACAAAGTACTCAAGTGCACTCTAATTGAACAACTCATCTAAACATCTTGACTAGCCGTGTGGTGACACCTGTATTTGGATTCGTCTATAAAAATTAACCTACCAATTGGAGAAAAAGGGCTAGTTGGTTGAAACTTGACAAGTAAAAAAATCACTCTAGAAGTCCATTATTCATCTTCTCCTTCATTTGTTTCTTTTTGTTTGAATACTAACTAAATTTTTGAAGAATCAGTGATAGACACCATACTTGAGCCCATCCTTCTTACTTTTTATCGTCTTGGAACCCACAAAGAAAAACGAAGTCAAACCACTATTGAAGGAAGTTGAAGACCATAGATCAAGATCAAGCTGACCATTAGAAGAAGTCTACCCAATTGCCACCAACAAAAGGGGAAACTCTTAGGATAAAATCAACAACAAAAATACAAGGTCCATCTTGAGGAGTGAAAGGTATAAAAAAACCTTCACACCACCTTCTAGTACTATGAATGGAAAAACCAGTAGGGAGTAAGAATAATGGATCCAAGTACTTCTTTAGAAATTTTAAGGGTTGACATGACTCAATTTAGAAAATATCGGCCTAATCAGTCATTACTTTCCTCTAATGATGATTCATGAGAAATGACCATACTATTGCTTAAGATGGTGAGGATGAAGATCAAAAAGTTGAGGATGAAAAGAAGGGGATGAATCTGATGGTCCCCAAGTCGGGTTGTACAAGGGAACGTAGCAATCTTGTCCTTATTAAGAAATATCTTCACTGTTGTAGCTCCTCCTCACTGAAGGTTAGCTATTATTGGTCTCAAATTCATATACATTGAAGATGACACATGAGGTTTTTTGTACTAGAGTTCGTGGAAGTCAAGAAACATATTAAGTTATATGTTATTTTTCGGAAAAAACTTTGAAGCTCACAGTCCACTTCAAAATTTTGAAGAAACTCTCTCCATTAGATTACACATGGCATTTCCAAGGAGGTATTTCAAATTTTGGCAAAAATGTAAGGGTGTGAAATAAATTCAAAATGCCACATGTGTTGTAATAAGGAGGGTTTCTTCAAATTTTGAATTGGGTTGCCCTCTTCAAAGTCGGACTTGGTAAAAGCACCAGATTTTATTATAGTTGTCCCGGGCACAAAATCGCTCTATAAATAAGGGTTTATTAATGTGTGTCCCAATGGCACATGTTAAGACACATTTAAAACCCCTCGGAAATAACCATTTGAGGGTATTTTTGATAGAAATTATTTTTGGGCATTTTA
Organism: Akebia trifoliata; assembly: GCF_017979445.1. Classification (NCBI taxonomy): domain Eukaryota; kingdom Viridiplantae; phylum Streptophyta; class Magnoliopsida; order Ranunculales; family Lardizabalaceae; genus Akebia; species Akebia trifoliata. The sequence goes on along the minus strand of NC_141385.1, from coordinate 50,220,934 downwards.
GGTAGTAAAATAAATTTTGAAGGTGTATTTAATGCATTTTAACATGTATCTTTTGGGCACAAGGTAACACCACTTAGGTCTTGTTTGATAACGTTGTCAACTTTTGTTGTTAGATTCTACGACTAAAATAGTTATTAAAAACAACTATAAAAAGTTACAACACTGAAAAGCTTGTTTGATAGAGTATTGTAAAAATATTGTATTGTTTACCAGAATTTAATAATTATTATTTGATACAGCTGTTGGATTCTATTGTATTTTGGTAAAATGGCCAGAATACCCTTAATTTGATAATGCACCCAAAATGCATAAAAAATAACCAAAATACCCTAATAAATATATAATTAATGTATATATATATATATATATAAATTAATTTAAATAAATTTATAAATTTTATAATTCTATTGAAATTTCGATAACATCAACATAAAATCTCATTTATATTTTGACTTCATTTAAACATAATAACCATAATACACATAACACATCCACATAAAGAAAATACCTGCATAATATAAATAACACATCCACATAATAGTCCATATAGTATAATTGTATTCTAGCATAATTTTTTCATCAGTTTATAAACCCACAAAGTTTGATTGATCATAAACCCATGAAAAATTCAGATTTATTCATTAATAGAACTATAAAACCACAAGATTTTAGATATTTCATCAATTTATAAACCCATAAGGTTTGGTTGACTATAAAATCATGAAAATTTCAAATTTATTCATCAATAGAATTGTATACAAGATTTTATACCTTTTTCATCAATAAACCAACAAGGTTTGATTGACCACGGCTTGGGAATCGCTAAGAGAAAGGGGAAATAACTCTCAAATTTGCAAGGCAATATGGAATTCTCAGATTTCCACCAAGATGAAGACTTTGACGTGGTAGATTTTTAATAAAGCTTGCTCAGTGGATTTAGTTAAAAAAAAATGGGGTATTTCCATGGCTTCTAGTTGCCTTTATTGTGGAGTTGAGGAAGAATCAATTTTATACCTTTCTATTAATGTTCTTTTACATTAAAGGTGTAGACACCCAAATTTGACCGGGCCCTCGATGCAAAATGCCCCAAAAATTGAAATGGGCCCCAAGGCCTAAACCTTCAAAATCCAATTTATTTTGTCATTTTCTTTCAATAAATGGCCCAAGGCCCTACTCACATGGCCCATGGACCAAAGATCCCTTACCACTCTTCACTACTTCTCGATCCAACCACAACCCAATTCAACTCAACCCAAACCCACTCTTATTCAACTTACCACCAAAGCCCACTATTTCTCAACCCAACCACAACCCCATTCAACTCAACCAAACCTACTTCTATTTAACCTACCACCTAAGCCCATTAACTTCTCAACCCAACCACAACCTAATTCTACTCAACTCAAACCTACTCCTATTCAACCTACCTCTTAAGCTTACTGACTTTTCAACCCAACACTATACCTACTCAACCCAAGCCCAACATCACAAACAATCAAATCGTTAAGGTGGGACACATGTCACCACCTCAACTCATCTCCCTTATCCAACTACCTACCCCCATCATTCTTCTCTAAAAACATCATCTATCCACACATTAATCAATTATCTTTTTACTAAAAATATCATCTACCCACATTTTAACTCATATATTCCTCTAACCTATCATCATCATTCCTTATAAACCCATCTTTACAATTCAAACCCATATCCCTCATATCAAATCAAACATTTATTCTCTTCAATCAATTTATCTAAACCTCTAATTTTCACACATCTTGACACATGTCACCATCTCACTCACCCTTCTAAAACTTAATCAACCACCCTCTTACACCCCCCATTCTCTTAAATCCAACACCACTCCCTTTCACTTCACCAAATACTCAACCGATTAATCACCCTCTTACACCCCCATTCTCTCAATCAAACATCACTCATTCCACTTTCACTTAACATTCAATTCAAATGAGTTGAAAGATCTAACTCATTTGGGTAATAAATAACCCATTGAACTCCCTTACACAAATGCCCTTCCATCACTCTCAATTTACACACTCTTCTCACAAACCCCTAACCATGCTACTTCTTTTCACCAATTCATCCCATTTTACCACTAAAATAATCCTCAAAACTCTATAAAATCCCCTCATCCTCAACACAATTCTTACCTAATGCTTGAACTCCCAAGGACTTAAAAATCACTCCCCCTTAAACTACCACTCTCTCTACTCTCAATTATTTACTAACAACTTATCACTCACTCTTAACCTCCTACTTTCTCAAGTCAATTAAGAAAACTCAAGGAAGCACATCCCTTGAAAATAAAAGAAGATCAACAAGATCAAAGTGGGTTTTGGACAAAAGAGAATTCTACTTCTCTCTCCCCTCAACTCTACCTCTTCTACTTCTACCATTTCTTTATACCTATGCACATACCACAAATGGTTTGAGTCATTGAAGGGTCCTTTTTTAATAAAGGTGCCCTCAATGGTTTAAACCAACATCGAAAGTCCCTCATACTTGAGGGCACATGTTAGATTTTTTCTATTTATTTTATTTTTGAAAAAGACTGAATCCGAGGTTACCACTGATGGTGGAGGGAGTAGGGTGCCTAACACATTTTCTACTCCCTAATATGGATCCTCTTACTTAGATCCAAAGTTGGACCAATGAGCCATATTCGTACAAGAGTCACTAAATGCTAAAATAAAACGTTTTCCAAAAAAATGCAATCTGGGTGACTATTCACACAATTTTCCAAAATGAATGGTGGCGACTCCAAAACCCTAAGTGATTGAGATATTCAGAAATGAAAATCTCGTGTCCACACCCATGTCATATTTATACGGGAAGAGATTTGTTGGTCCGATCATGGAACTCATACTTCCATTGAAGGAAGAACTGTACCCTCAACCTCATCATGAATAGATTGGAATAAAGCACGCAGTTCATGCGTGAAGGTTGGTTGGTTAATTATAATGTACTCTTGTAGGATATCTATGTTTATGTGTACATGAGATTTTAATTAGAATGTGTGCCAAAAGATATTCTTAAACATGCAAACAAGCTTACAAATGCAATGTCGTTACAGGAGGATCTCTACTATCCCCATCCCCTAATACAAGACGTGCTCTAGCATTGCGCTTATATGTTCATTGAGCCTTTCCTAAACCATTGGCCTTTTTCCATGTTAAGAGAGAAGGCTCTGCAAAAGGCTATTAAGCACGTTCATTATGACGATGAGAATAGTCGGTATACTGACGTGGCATACATAGAAAAGGTAAATAATCGAGACTTATGATTTAGTGGTACGAATGATGGTGATGGTTTGCGAAGCTTGATATAAGGGAAATTGCAAGTGATGCTCAAGTATTGGTAATATTGCCAAACACTATATCTCGAAAAGAAACATATCAAAATTTAGTATCTTTTAACAGAAACCAACAATATAATTAGATAGTTATAGGTTGACCCACTGGTTATGTTAAAATTGAGGGTTCTATTTGAACTGAACAGACTTTATTATGACTCTACTACATTTTTAGTTATGAAGCAATCGCAATTTTGAAAAGGTATCAATCATACTCTTATAGGATTTTACAATTTCGTGGTCATATATTTACTTGTACAGGTATTAAATATGCTTGCTTGTTGGGTTTAGGATCCAAACTCAAATGCATTCAAGCATCATCTTGCGATGATCCCAGATTACTTATGGGTAGCTGAAGATGGAATGAAAATGCTGGTAATGACAGATTGAATTACTACTATTAATTTCAACCAAGTTTATATATATATATATATATATATATATATATATTGGGAAATGTTCAGCAACAAACATTTTGGCAAAACATTTTTCAAAACATGGGTTAGAGGTTTTGGAATGGGCTGATTTTTGGTGAGGATGATCTCTACGGTGAGGAGATCATCATCACCAAAAATCAGCCCATTCCAAAACTTCTAACCCCATAAAAAATGGTTTACAAAAAGTGGACGGTCCACGATTTTTCAACTTGTAAACATGGGGTTAGAAGTTTTGGAATGGGCCAATTTTTGGTGAGGATGATCTCCTCACCGTAGAGATCATCCTCACCAAAAATCAGCCGATTCCAAAACCTCTAACCCATGTTTTGAAAAATGTCTTGCCAAAATGTTTGTTGCTGAACAGGACCCATATATATATATATACTTAGGAATTAGCCTAGATTGATCATACCCATTTTATTGCAGAATATCGGTAGTCAAATGTGGGATACTTCTTTTGCTATTCAAGCAATCATCTCAAGTCATATCGTTGACCGATGGACTTACTCTTAAAAAAGAGCATGACTACTTAAGAAATTCACAGGTTCCATCTTAATTCCATACTAATTTATTAACTTTCATTAACAATTTTGTTTTTATTAATCCTTTAAGGTACGTACATTATATATCCTTTAATTTTTGAAGGTTGGGGAAAATCCTTCTGGCGACTATCAAAGCATGTATCGTCACTTTTCTAAAGGAGCATGGACTTTCTCAGATCGAGACTGGGGGTGACAAGTCTTGGATTGCACATCAGAATCGCTAAAGGTAATGCACTCATTTCCAGTGTTACAATGCAATGCAAATAGCCCAATTTAATTATGTTTACATGGTTTACGATAAATGTCTGATTTTATCTTTGCAGGCTTCACTATTATTATCACAATTGACACCGGATATTGTTGGAGAGGAAATTGAACAAGAGCGGTTATACCATGCTGTGAACTTCATTCTTTCCCTCCAAGTATGGCTTATTAATTATACATAAAACAAAATTTAGCTTTGTTAAAAATGGTGGTTTATCGGCCTGGGAGCCTGCAAGAGGACAATCATGGTTGGAGGTAATTAATGTAGCTGAAACATTTTTTTATTGCTAGTTTTTTATTAATACTAATAGTATGTAAATTAATGTGATATATATTTTTCACTATAAAATAGTACAAATTAATGAAAAATTCTCTAACATTTTTTTCTTTTCCCTTTGCAGTTGTTTAATCCTTCAGAAGTTTTTGCCAACATATATAACAATACTTAACACTAGTACATGTGGTTTTTCAGGTATGTTGAATGTACTTCATTGGCAATCTTAACACTAGTAGATGTGGTTTTTCAGGTATGTTGAATGTACTTCATTGGCAATCGAAGCTCTAGTATTGTTTATGAAATTACATCCTGGACATAGGACACAATAAATAGAAAATTCCATTAAGGGAGCAACACGTTTCATCGAAGAGATACAAAGGTCTGATGGTTCATGGTATATTTCTCTATCTTCACATTTTAATTAAGAAAAGAAAACTTCTAAGTTTATATATAATCTTGCAACAAGAATAATTGAAGAGGTCGTCCTTGAGACTCGACTTCTTGAAATATTTTCTTCTAATCCTCGACACTCTTTAATTTTCTCTTTCTATGTTTGAAACATCCCGAACCCAAGATACACTTAAAAGCAAAAGAATAGGATGAAGAAGGAAGGAGGGACTAATTAAAGATGACCTTTCCCTTATACAACAAGACCAACCTAAAGAAATTTTTTGTCATATAAATTTAATGAAAACAAAAGAGTAAGGGGTAAAATTGTAAAAATCCCTATTGTGAATTAGATGTCTTGTATTCTATTGTGTTATGTAGAATTGCGACGATGCAAGGGGGCAGTACCTCTGCCCAAATTTTTTTCGGGTTACGAAAATATCATATATATATAAATAAATTTTTTTTTTTTTGTAAAAGACTTTTTTCTCTCTTTTGAAGCTGAGTTTTCCCATGAAATAGAAAAGGCTGTATTGTTGGGTTGCCAATTGATAGTCCATGTGGACCCAAAGGCCCTTAGTAAGATTCGAAATCTTACCAAGTTAGTCATGGTAGCTTGATTCATAAAGTAAGATTTGATCAATAACAAACTTGGAAAAGTCAGGAAGTTTTTTAATAAAATTGAAACAGATAAGTCTGTCTGATAAATATCTCTTTTCAAAAACTTCATGGGACCTAAATGACGGTCAGTTAAAAAATCACATGGGGTAACTCTAATATCAATCAAACTGAAGGGTGTGCCCTGTAAATCTCTCTCTTCTTTTTTTTAATATATATATAAAAAAAAAAAAAAACAAACTCAGTTGGGGATACAGGCCATCATTTTCAAAAACATCTGGATGTCTCTAATATTATTCCAAATGTGGGGCTAAATAAAAAAAAATTCATAGCCCCCATTGGTCCCTACTTAGCTCCGTCACTGAGTATAAGGATTGTGGAAAAAATTACACTCACAATCCACATTAAATAGAACATCGTTGGATTTGTATTAATTACGAGACAGTATAAGGATTGTGAAAAAAAATTAAGATAGAGGAGTTGCTGAATAAAAAAATCAATGAATTCCTCATATAGGATTGTGTGGTTGACTCACAATTGGTATGCAAATCACAATCCATATTAAATAGAAGAGTCGTGATTTTCTGACTCCCCCCCACCCCCACCCCCACCCCATGCATGTGGCATATTCCGCCATACACTCCTGAATGGCTGTGCATAGAACCATAGACATTTTTCCTTGGGATACACAAACGCACATCTCCCAAAAAATGTACAATTGTGTATCCCGAGAAAAAATCTATGGCTCTATGCACAGCCACATGAGGAGTCAGAAAATCATCATTCTTGTTAGGTGACAAATAGAAAATCACTATTGATAATTTGACTTAGGTATGTCACATACTAAATCGACTTACCTTACGCGATTGGCTTGAAAATCGTAGACCTACTCACCTTGGGATACAAAACTGCGGTAGGTGCAGTTTTGTATCCCTAGGAGGGTAGATCTACAGTTTTCGAGGCTGTCAGGTCAGGTAAGTTGATTGAGTATGCCATGTGCCTAAGTTAGATTATCACGACTCATAGAAAATTTCCAACATACCCTAATTAATGTTTAGTAACTTTCAAATGCGCATGGATAGGACCAAAGGTAATTTTCAAATCATATTAAAATAATAAAAGAATAATTTTTATTTGAAAAAGAGTCTGACTAGACTTACTAACTTAGTAAGATTTCAACTCTTACAAAGGGTCGTTGACCTCATCTTGTGGCATCTAAAAGCATGATGCGATGCCACAAGGTTGTAGAGGACGAAATTCTGTCAATTTTAAAAAAAATATTATTTTTCAGCATTGAATTTTAATTTTAATTTTGGGGGTTCCGTGGAAGTTCGGTAACTGCCCATTTTCGAAACCTTGGATCAAGCCTAAAAATGAGAAATTTTGGATTTGTTTTTTGGGTTTTGAGTTTTTCCATGAAATCTAAAGGGCTGTGGTGTTGGATTATCAATGTGGTAATCCATTTCAGCAAAGCATGGGGGGATATCGGCTGATGTGGATGTGTGCTAGAACCATAGATGCTTTTCATCGAGGTATGAGTGAGATATTGATGAAAGCATCTATGGTTTTACGCACACCAATGTCCCTCACAATGTTACTACGGCATTATTCTAATTACATATATGAATATGTATGAGTTTGAATATTTGAAACACATTAATGGATAGGTCTCTATCTGATCAAGGAACAGTTGATCTAAATCCGAGTCAATAATTGAAGGAACTTTACTTCAACAAACACCTAACTCAAATGTTTAGTGAATAAGAATAGTGCTGGAGTGACCCCAGACATTGTATTTGACACCAGTGGCGGAGCCAAGTAGGGGACCAGTGAGGTCTATAACCCCCACCGAGCTTTATGATTTTTATTTATTTATTATTTAGCCTCACAATGTCCCTATCGTTTTTGGAACTGATGGCCTCTAGTGACCCCATACATTACCAGTGAGGTCTATAACCCCCACTGAACTTTATGATTTTTATTTATTTATTATTTAGCCACACAATATCCCTATCGTTTTTGAAACTGATGGCCTCTAGCTCTAACTGAGTTTACCTGATAGACTTGTCTGTTCGAATTTTATTAAAAAACTCCCTTACTTCGTCAAAGTTTGTTATTCATCAAACCTTACTTTATGAATCAAGCTACCATTTTGGCAAAACATTTTTCAAAACATGGGTTAGAGGTTTTGGAATGGGCTGATTTTTGGTGAGGATGATCTCTACGGTGAGGAGATCATCCTTACTAAAAATCAGCCCATTCCAAAACTTCTAACCCCATGTTTACAAGTTGAAAAAATCGTGGACCGTCCACTTTTTGTAAACCATTTTTGATGGGATTAGAAGTTTTGGAATGGGCTGATTTTTGGTGATGATGATCTCCTCACCGTAGAGATCATCCTCACCAAAAATCAGCCCATTCCAAAACCTCTAACCCATGTTTTGAAAAATATTTTGCCAAAATGTTTGTTGCTGAACATTTCCCAATATATATATATATAAACTTGGCTGAAATTAATAGTAGTAATTCAATGTGTCATTACCAGCATTTTCATTCCATCTTCAGCTACCCATAAGTAATCTGGGATCATCGCAAGATGATGCTTGAATGCATTTGAGTTTGGATCCTAAACCCAACAAGCAAGCATATTTAATACCTGTACAAGTAAATATATGACCACGGATTTGTAAAATCCTATAAGAGTATGATTGATACCTTTTTAAAATTGTGATTGCTTCATAACTGAAAATGTAGTAGAGTCATAATAAAGTCTGTTCAGTTCAAATAGAACCCTCAATTTTAACATAACGAGTGGGTCAACCTATAACTATCTAATTATATTGTTGGTTTCTGTTAAAAGATACAAAATTTTGATATGTTTCTTTTCAAGATATAGTGTTTGGCAATATTACCAATACTTGAGCATCACTTGCAATTTCCCTTAAATCAAGCTTCGCAAACCATCACCATCATTCGTAGCACTAAATCATAAGTCTCGATTATTTACCTTTCAAACATACTTTGAAAATAAGTCATTTTAAACATTAGGGTAAGTTTTTTTAAACTTCGAATGTCTTTCCTTTTTAAACTTCAAACATCAAGAACAAGCTCTGATTTTTAACAGAAGTACAACTTATTTTTTTTTATGGGTAGACAAAGTAAGGATTTCTCAAAGACATTGAAGATGGTGTGTTGAAAATGAAATGAATAGTTTGCTCTAGAGATTAATAACTTGAAGATTAAAAACTTTTATGGTAAAGTCTCCAACCTTAAGATTTTATCTCTTTCGACCTTTAGACATGAAGATCAAAATTGAATTTTTGGAAAAAGGAAAAAATACATTTAGGGGTAGAAATAAACCAAGATTACCAATCGACCATCATTAACACTTAGCCCCAACTGTCCTAAAATTCTGGCTTCGCCCTTGCTTGACACTGCATTGACGTGGCAGTACACAAAGAACCATAGTTTTTTTCCTCAAGATGCAACTTAAAGAATCTATGATTCTTTGTTCACTGCCACATCAGTATCGTGTCGAAGCAAGTTAGTTCAACATTTTCTAACTCCTAGATTATATTTTTTGAGTCAATGGATAAGAGATTCGTCCTTAGAATCTCTTACTATCCATAGAAAACCCTACATCTAAAATTTCACTATCTTTTACTTTTCCAAACATCTTATCTTAATTTAGTGGTTTTAAGTTTGAAGATGAATTTAATTTGCTGTTGGGGACAATCAAATTGTAGGGGCCATTTATGGAATACATGATAAGGTCCTGTAAAACTACTTTTTGGGGCCATAATTATACAAAGATGATCAACACCTAATTGTTAATTGTTTTAAGTAATCATAATTGTATTAATCTGCCAAAATATTGAAACTAATAGTTTTTCCTACTTTTTGCAGGTGAAAAGAGCAAAATTAGAGACCAAATATTGTTGTAACAATGTGAAAGTATAATACAATTTCTTTTATCAAACACACTTTACGGTTTTAAAAAGCAACTTCTAGACGTAAACGCAGCATTCTGAAGCGTTATCAAACACCCACTTATAAATAAGATGAATCAAGGTCCATAGCCGTACCTTGTTCATATAGAATAGGAACGGTGTTTACATGGCACATTTTGGTTGGAGTTTAAAACATATCGAGCTCCTCATCAAGAAGTTTTCTATTTTTGAATGTAGCCCTATGTGTTTAATCTCCAACCAAGAGGGGTCACGTGGACACCATTCCTAGCTATAAGAACAAGACACTGCTTTGGATTGCAACTCAAATAAGCTATGGACAATCTAAAGCTATCATTCCATTCTCATGGCATATAATTGAGTTTAACATTATTCATAGTACGTCATGAGATGCTAGACTACATATAAAGCAGAAAATGACTTTTTTTTATTATAAAGAGAACTGCACAATCCCACATAATTAATTTTTTTTTTTGAAGACCCAAGCTCATCTTGGATCTAACTCCTCCCTGTGACTTGAATATCAGATTTTGGCCGAGTTGGCCAGATGACTTCTACAACAAGAACTCTCATCGCCATGTTAACCTTGCTATGCGCTCCCTTTGATGTCATGCATGGGTGTTATAAAGAGCCACGATATTCTAACTCGAAAATAGAGCACAACCAACAGTCATTAATGAGCTCCCCTTTTCGCTCCATTCTCTTCATGTTTCAAAGAAGGAGGACACTCTCTCTGTGATGCATGTCCACTTCATCTCCATTTTCAATTTGCAGCCTCTTTGCTGCAGTCATTCCCATCTTCAACTTGCTGCTGTAATGACCCCTTGCTACCCAACACGATGCCCCTCTCTTTGTCCAGTCTCATCTCTCTTTGCTCTCGTCTCTTTGATCTCTATAGCAACGAGTGCTCATATGCCATTGAGTCCTGCCTGAAGGAAACGATTCATACTATTTCATTCTATAGGTAAGTTTTTAATTATCTTTTTTTCTTTATCTATTATTATTATATATTTTTTTTACTTTGCACATTGAGAGGATTAGGAGATGTTTTTAGTTCATGTAGTTTCTATGTTTTTTTTTAGATCGATAGGTCAAGAAGGATGTTCATTTTTTATGTAGGCTTTATTTTTCTATTTTGTTCTTCTTGCATGTTGGTAGGTTAGAAGAATATTTTCACGTTTTCATCTTGTTCATTTTTATTTGTTATTGTTATTTTTGCATGTTAGAAGGATTAAATGAATTTTTTTTTTTTTTTTTTTTTTTTATCATGATCATTACGTTCAATTTGGATTTACATGATTTATGATGATGTTCGAGCTCTCCGTATTATTTTAAGATTTTTTCATGTGATTAGTGTACCCCTTGACTTGACAGATATGCACGTTATTGAATGATAGTTATTTTGACAAAATCGAAAATCATATGTGCATGCTTGTTTGGTTATTCTAAGGATTCAATGAATATGAACATTTTCTTGTGGATTCTTCTTTCTAATTTGGAAATTTTATGCAATGATATTTGTCAATTTCCAATTTGTGGATTCTTGATAAATCCATAATCTTCTAATTTGAGACCTCATTTTCATATAATTCTTCTTTTAGAAAATTATTTGCAAATCATTGAAGAACTCATATTTGAAAACTTTCTAATATGGGATTGTATGGTTTCCTGTTTTGAGAGAATACATTCATAGATTCTAATTCAGAAATTTCATATTTTAACAATTTTCCAATTTAGAAGATTCTGCATTTTTATATTCGGGAGATTCATGTTCATGAAAATTTGGGAGTTTCAAATATAGAAATTTACATTTTTGGAATGTTCTATTTTAGAAAATGTATTTTTTTATTTATTTTTAATTTGGGAATTTAGCATATATCTCTTGAATTCTAATTTAGGAAATTTCACGTTCTTAATTTGGAAATTTTATAAGACCCAATTTGACAAGTTTCTATTTATAATCTTCCTATTTAGAATATTTTCATGAGTTTCTATTTTGGGCAGTTTGGGGAATATTTGCAGGTGGAATTTCTTAATTGATTTCAGGTCATGGAGCTAATCAGGGCTTTTTCAAACCCTTTCATATTTTGTGAAATTTAAATAATGATCATGCAACAGTTGGGAGAATTTAGCCATAGGATTTGTTTGAAAAATCCCACATGAATTAATGATGATGATTGGACTGTGACCTTAACTATAGTCTTTGTATGTTGACCATATGATGATTTTGGATTGTAGTAAAGATCGATCATATTGATTGGGCGGGTTCGGTGCCTAACACCTTCCGAAACCCGTAATTTGACCCTTTACCCATATCTCTGATCCATGGACCGATCCATATTCATTTGGAGTTATTTTTGGTTCCTAGACCTACACTAGGTGGCGACTCCTATCTTTCAAAATCCCCCATTTAATAAATCGGACTCCTATCCACTATTTAGTGAAGACGGGTTAAGGCAATTTCAGGGCGGAGCTAGAATTTTAGGTCAATGGGGGCTAAGTGCTATTGATGGTTGACTAGTAATCTTGGTTTGTTTCTACCCCAAAACGTATTTTTTTCCGTCCCCAAAAATCCAGTTTCGATCTTCATGTCTAAAGGTTGAAAGAGAGAAAATCTTAAGGTTGAAGACTTTACCCTAAATTTTGTAATCTTCAAGTTGTTAATCTCTAGGGTAAACTATTATTTTAACCTATTCATTTCATTTTAATTACTCCATCTTCAATGTCTTCAAGAAATCGTTCTTTTTTCTACTTATTAAAAAATAAGTTGTTCTTCTGTAAAAATCATAACTTGTTCTTGATGTTTGAAGATCGAAAAGGAAAGACATTAAGAACTTTAAAAAAACTTACCTCAATGTTTAAAATGACTTATTTTGGGTATATAATCAATTTGTGGCATCCAAAAACATGATTTGATGCCACAAAGTTATGGAGGACAAAATTTTATCAACTTCAAAATAAAAAAATTTAAAAAAACAAGTTAATTTTTTCCATTTAATTTTAGTTTTAAATTTAAGAGTTCAATAGCCACCAATTTCAACACCTTGGATCAAGCTCAAAAAAGAATTTCTTTTTTTATTTACTTTTTTCTCTTTTAAATCTGAGTTTTTTTCCATGAAATATAAAAGGTTGTAGTATTGGGTTGCCAATTAATAATTCATGTGGGCCCAAAAACCCTTAGTAAAATTTGAAATCTAACCAAATTAGTCATTGTAGCTTGATTCATAAAGTAAGGTTTGATTAATAACAAACTTGAAAAAGTAGGAAGTTTTTTAATAAAATTGCAACAGATAATGTCTCTATTTAAGAACTTCATGGGACCTAAATGTCGGTCAGTTTAAAAATCACATGAGGTAACTCTAATATCAATCAAATTGTAGGGGGTGCCCTGTAAATATCTCTCTCTCTCTCTCTAATAATATAAAAATAAAAACTCAGTTTGGGCTACAGGTCATCAGTTCCAAAAAGATATGAATGTCTCTAATATTGTTCAAAATGTGAGGCTAAATAATAATAAAAATTCATAGCCCCCCATTGGTCCTACTTAGCTCCGCCTCGGAGTATAAGGATTGTGGAAGTAATTAAGATAGAGGAGCTGCTACAAAAAAAATTCAACGCAATCCTCCAAAATCACACTCACAATTGGTATGCCAAGTCACAATCCATATTAAATAGAATTAGAAACTCTATTAAGTCGTTGGATTTGTATTAATTAGGAAACAGTATAAGGATTGTGAAAGTAATTAAGATAGAGGATCGGCTACGAAAAAAGTTCATGGCAATCCTCCAAATCACTCACAATTGGTATGCCCAGTCACAATCCACATTAAATAGACTTAGAAACTCTATTAAGTCGTTGGATTTGTATTAATTACCAAACAGTATAAGGATTATGAAAAAAATTAAGATAGAAGAGTTGCTGCAAAAAATAATCAATGCAATCCTCCAATAGGATTGTGTGGTTAACTCACAATTGGTATGCGAAATCACAATCCATATTAAATAGTAGAGTCGAGATTTTCTGACTCGCACCCCACCCCACCACGTGGCATATTCCACCATACACTCCCCACTTGGCTGTGCATAGAACCATAGACAATTTCCTCGGGATACACAAGGCACATCTCCAAAATCATTGTTCTTATCAGGTGACAAATAGAAAATCACTACTGATAATTTGAGTTAGGCACATGGCATACTCAATCAACTTACCTTATGTGATAGGCTCGAAAATCGTAGATCTGCTCTCTTGGGATACAAAACTGCGGTTCCCAATAAAAATGTGCAGTTTTGTATCTCGAGGAGGGTACATCTATGGTTTTCGGACTTGTTACATTAGATAAGTTGATTGAGTATGCCATGTGCTTAAATCAGATTATCACGACTTAGAAAATTTGCAATCAAACCCTAATTAATGTTTAGTAACTTTCAAATGCGCATGGATAAGATCGAAAGAAATTTTCAAATCATATTAAAATAATAAAAGAATAATTTTTATTTGAAAAGAGTCTGACTAGAATCATAGATGCTTTTCATTAAGAGATGAGTGAGACATAGATGAAAGCATTTATGGTTCTGTGGATACCAATGTCCCGATGTCTCTCGCAATGTTACTTCAGCATTGTTCTTTTAAAATATATGAATATGTATTAGTTTGAATATTTCAAACACATTATTGGATAGGTCTCTATCGGATCAAGGGACAGTTGATCAAAGTCAGAGTCAATAATTGAAGGAACTTTACTTCAACAAACACCTAACGCGTCCCTACCTCAAATATTTAGTGATTAACAGTAGTGCTGGAGTGACTTCAAGTTGGATCTCATGCGTCCATCTTATGTGATAGTGGATAGGAACCATAAATGCATTTTCACCTTATCTTATTTCCAAAGAGATGTTCTAAATACATTGTACTTGACACCAGTTGCGGAGCCAAGTAGTAGGGACTAGTGAGGGCCATAAACCTCACTGAACTTTATGATTTTCTTTTATTTATTATTTAGCCCCACAACATACATATCTTTTTGAAACTGATGGCCTGTAGTTTCAACTGAGTTTACATATATGGGAAATGTTCAGCACCCTAAGTTTTACCACACACTTTAACAAACGTTTTTTGTCCTACATGGGTTAGAAGTTTTGGAATGAGATGATTTTTGGTGAGGATGATCTCTATGATTAGAAGATCATCCTCCCCAAAAATCAGCCCAGTCCGAAATGTTTAGCCCCATGTTTACACGTTGAAAAATCGTGGACCGTCCATTTTTTGTAAATCAATTTTGAGGGGGTTAGAAGTTTTGGAATGAGCTGATTTTTGGTGAGGATGATCTCCTCACCAAAAATCAGCTCATTCCGAAACTTCTAACCCATGTAAGACAAAACGCGTTTGTTAAAGTGTGTGGTAAAACTTAGGGTGCCGAACGGGACCCTACATATATATATATATATGGGTCTCTATCCGTGGCCAACAGTTTGGCAAACACTTTTTCAAAACATGGGTTAGAGGTCTTGAAATGGGCTGATTTTTGGTGAGGATGATCTCTACGGTGAGGAGATCATCCTCACCAAAAATCAGCTCATTCCAAAACTTCTAGCCCCATTTTACAAGTTGAAAAATCGTGAACCGTCCATTTTTTGTAAACCATTTTTGATGAGGTTAGAAGTTTTGGAATGGGCTAATTTTTGGTGATGATGATCTCCTCACCATAGAGATCATCCTCACCAAAAATCAGCCCATTCCAAGACCTCTAACCCATGTTTTGAAAAATGTGTTTGCCAAAATGTTTGCCAAACTGTTGGCCATTGAACGCTACTATATATGGGTCCCTATCCGTGGCCAACAGTTTGGCAAACATTTTGGCAAACACTTTTTCAAAACATGGGTTAGAGGTCTTGAAATGGGCTGATTTTTGGTGAGGATGATCTCTACGGTGAGGAGATCATCCTCACCAAAAATCAGCTCATTCCAAAACTTCTAGCCCCATTTTACAAGTTGAAAAATCGTGAACCGTCCATTTTTTGTAAACCATTTTTGATGAGGTTAGAAGTTTTGGAATGGGCTAATTTTTGGTGATGATGATCTCCTCACCATAGAGATCATCCTCACCAAAAATCAGCCCATTCCAAGACCTCTAACCCATGTTTTGAAAAATGTGTTTGCCAAAATGTTTGCCAAACTGTTGGCCATTGAACGCTACTATATATGGGTCCCTATCCGTGGCCAACAGTTTGGCAAACATTTTGGCAAACACTTTTTCAAAACATGGGTTAGAGGTCTTGAAATGGGCTGATTTTTGGTGAGGATGATCTCTACGGTGAGGAGATCATCCTCACCAAAAATCAGCTCATTCCAAAACTTCTAGCCCCATTTTACAAGTTGAAAAATCGTGAACCGTCCATTTTTTGTAAACCATTTTTGATGAGGTTAGAAGTTTTGGAATGGGCTAATTTTTGGTGATGATGATCTCCTCACCATAGAGATCATCCTCACCAAAAATCAGCCCATTCCAAGACCTCTAACCCATGTTTTGAAAAATGTGTTTGCCAAAATGTTTGCCAAACTGTTGGCCATTGAACGCTACTATATATGGGTCCCTATCCGTGGCCAACAGTTTGGCAAACACTTTTTCAAAACATGGGTTAGAGGTCTTGAAATGGGCTGATTTTTGGTGAGGATGATCTCTACGGTGAGGAGATCATCCTCACCAAAAATCAGCTCATTCCAAAACTTCTAGCCCCATTTTACAAGTTGAAAAATCGTGAACCGTCCATTTTTTGTAAACCATTTTTGATGAGGTTAGAAGTTTTGGAATGGGCTAATTTTTGGTGATGATGATCTCCTCACCATAGAGATCATCCTCACCAAAAATCAGCACATTCCAAGACCTCTAACCCATGTTTTGAAAAATGTGTTTGCCAAAATGTTTGCCAAACTGTTGGCCATTGAACGCTACTATATATATATATATAGGGTCGGGTTCCTACGACACACATATAGACAACATGTTTGTCTTATACGGGCAAAAATGTTTGGAATGAGCTGATTTTTTGTGAGGATGATCTCTGTGATGAGGGGATCATCTTGGTAAAAAATCATCCCATTTCAAAACTTGTAACCCCATCAAAATTGATTTACATAAATTGGATGGTCTATAATTTTTCAACAAAAATTGGACGGTCTAGAAGTTTCATAATGAGCTGATTTTTGGCAAGGATGATTTCCTCACCATAGAGATCATCCTCACAAAAAAATCAGCCCATTCCAAACATTTTTGCCTATATAAGACAAAACACGTTGTCTATAGGTGTGTTGAAATGGTTGTCGTTTGAACTTGACCCATATATATATATATATATATATATATAAAGAGATTTACAGGGCACCTCCTACCGTTTGATTGATGTTAGAGTTACCTCATGTGATTTTTAAACTAACGACATTTAGGTCCCATGAAATTTTAAAAAAGAGATATTTACCAGAGAGACTTATCTGTAGGAATTTTACCAAAAAACTACTCCCTTACTTCATCAAGTTTGTTATTGATCATACCTTACTTTATGAATCAAGCTACCATGACTAACATGGTAAGATTTCAAATCTTACTAAGCGTCTTTGGACCCACATAGATTGTCAACTGGCAACCCAACACTACAGCCTTTTCTATTTCATGGAAAAACTCATATTCAAAAGAGAAAAAAGTAAAACAAAAAAATCCTTTTTGAGCTTAATCCAAAGTGTTGATATTGGTGGCTATTGAACTCCCAAATTTAAAACTAAAATTCAATGGTGAAAATTAACTTGTTTTTTTGAATTTTTTTCTTTCAAAGTTAATAGAATTTTGTCCTCTATAACCTTGTGGCATCTGATCATGTTTTTGGATGCCACAAATTGATGTGGTTAGGATCCATTCCAAGGTTTGTTGAGTAACAAATTAATCATATCAATTTGAATTTCATGCGCTTAATGGTTTGTTGGCTAACAAATTAAATATCTCATCTTCTACCTCTACTCAAATATACTTTTGATTATATCCCCCAAATAAGTCATTTTAAACATTAGGGTTAGCTTTAAATGTCTTTCCTTTTCAAACTTCAAACATCAAGAACAAGTTTTGATTTTTTCCAGGAGTACAACTTATTTTTTTTATAAATAGAAAAAGCAAGGATTTCTAGAAGACATTGAAGATGTTGGATTGAAAATGAAATGAATAGGTTAAAATAATAGTTTGCCCTAGAGATTAACAACTTGAAGACTAAAATTTTTTAGGATAAAATCTTCAACCTTAAGATTTTATCTCTTTCAACCTTCAAACATGAAGATTTCAATCTTTTGGGGTGGAAACAAATCAAGATTACCAGTCGAGCATCATTAACACTTAGCCTCTATTGTCCTAAAATTCTAGTTCTGCCCCTGCTTGACACTACATTGACATGGTAGTGTGTAAAGAACCATAATTTTTCCTCGAGATGCAACTTAAAGAATCTACGATTCTTTATTCATTGCCACATCAGTATCGTGTTGAAGCAAGTCAGTTCAACATTTTCAATCTCCTAATGTATATTTTTTGAGTCAATGGATAGGAGATTCGTCCCTAAGATCTCTTGTTATCTACATTTAAAATTTCACTATCTTTCACTTCTCCAAACATCTTATCTTAATATAGAGGTTTCAAGTTTGAAGTTGAGTTTAATTTGCTATTGGGGACAATCAATTTGCAGGGCCATTTATCGAATACATTTATCAAATTGTGGGCCTATTTTTGACTTATTAATTTGTGGGCCTATTTTTGGAATACATTTACCAAAATGACCTCCACCAAACAAGAAAGACATAATAATATAAAGTTGAGATAATATGACTCCCTCACATGGCATATTCAAAATACTCTCCTAACGTGCCAAGTGCTAGAACCAAAAATTTTTTGCCTCAAGAAACAGATCTGCACATCCCCATAAATATGTCCAGTTGTGTAGCCCGAGTGTAATGGCCATGTACTCTGACACCTAGAGTTTAGGTATAGCTCACCACGGAGTCACCCGAGAGCACCCATGTAATACTATGTAAGACTCGTTATGAAGCTATGTCAGCCCCCGTACCAGGGCATATCTGTTAGCTTAGCGTACATGTCAGCCTCGTGCTAGGGTACACTTGTTAGCTTAGTGACATTTTCGTAATAAGGGAGTATGACCGGCCTCTACTTTTGATGTTTCCTTTTGGAAACTTGGGAAAGACTTAGCGTACTATTTGTAGGAAGGGTGTCAGTGCTATCCCAATCCTCGGCCTATACCCACATTGTTGAAGCCCAGCTCTGTGGAAGTCTCGCGTGTCATAGGATCATCTATTGTTTGTAACTCATCTATTGCTTTTGTAACGCGTTGTACCGTATAATTCAATATTATATCAACAAAGTTGTCTCCGTACTTTGCCTCGTGTTGCCTCGTTTACTTGTTTGCTACCTAGGTGTGTATGGTGTATGATCATTTTACAGGCTTGCAAGTGGATTTGACCCCCTTGCGCCGCACGACCTCGCTTAAAAGGAATTGGGCCGTGACAGTTGGTATCAGAGCTACAATTGTTTGAGCACAGTTGGTATTCTCCCTAGATTTTCCTTCAAGATTCCATTAGTTCATGCGAACAATGGCAGGAGGAGTTGCTAGTATCGCGTACCAACCAACTCTCAACACACCAGCACCACGTACAAACAAGGAATGCATTGAGGTATTAGAGGAGAAGATATCCATGCTTTCCGATTTAGTTGATGGTATTGCACAAATAGATGGTTGCCAGAACATGTTGGAGGAAAGATCCGAGACATTCAGAGCCAGAATGACTGACCTCGAGGAAGATACCCGAGGATCCATAGCCACTTTACAAGAACAGATTACGGAGCTCACTACTAAGGTAGATCTTCTGGTAAGAGCCGTTGGTAACGAGCGACCTACCGGTAGTGATGCTTCTCCCTCGCACTTGTAAGTCCCCGAGCCACATGCCATCAATGGTGCCCGCGATGCGAAAGAGCTCGAGAATTTCCTGTTTGATATGGAACAGTATTTCCGTGTAACTCAACCGGATTCAGAAGAGGTAAAAGTAACAACTACTTCTATGTATCTTGCAGGTGACGCTAAGCTATGGTGGCGAACAAAGTACACCAAGATGGAGAGTGGCCAATGCTCCATCGATACATGGGAAGACCTTAAGAAGGAGTTGAAGAATCAATTCTTACCCAAGAATATGGAGTTCATTGACCGGAGAAAGTTGAGGCAACTCCAACAGACAGGTACTGTGCATGACTATGTCAAGCAATTTTTTGCCTTGATGCTTGATATCCTTGACATGTTAGAGAAATACAAGTTGTTCTCATTTACAGAAGGGCTTAAGCCTTGGGTTCAGACCGAACTACAGAGGTAACGTGTGCAAGATCTCACGACCGCAATTGCTGCAGCTGAGCGGTTGACGGATTATTCTCCTATGGATAGGAGTAGAAAGAAGGTATCCAATCAGTCGAAAGGGTCATCTTCGCAGAGTGAACGCACCAATGGGTCTTCCAAAAGTAAAAATAGAGGATCTAGACATAATTCAAGCGGGAGATCCCAACGTGATTCCTCCTCTTCAAAGAACACAGATACCCAGTCTAACAATTACCGCAACAAGATTCTGTGTTACTTATGTGGTGGTCCTCATATAACATTCAAGTACCCGTAAAGGAGCAAGTTGAACGCATTGTTAGCTTCCCAGAGTCCTAGTCATGAGAGTTCAAGTGAGAAAGATGAGGATAAATCTTTTCACATGGGAGCTATGCATCTGTTAAATGCAATAAAACAGACCTCTAAGACTCAGAAGATCCGTCAACGTAAGGGTCTCATGTATGTTGATGTAGAGATTGGTGGTAAGACCACCCAGGCAATGGTTGATACAGGAGCTACACATAGCTTTATTGTCCCTGTTGAGGCGAAGCGCCTCAATATCCGGCTCGAAAAGGATTCAAGTCGCATGAAAGCTGTTAACTCCGAAGTCACTCCTATATAAGGGCCGACCAAGTCCGTGGCCGTCAAGATAGGCACATGGAGGGGTAATTTAGATCTACTCGCAGTTCCACTCGATGAGTTCTGAGTCATCATTGGGATGAACTTTTTGTGACAGAACAGGACTGTTCCGATGCCATTCGCCAACACGTTGGATTTGCTAGGTGAAAGTCCAAGCTTCATTTTCCTCTCTACAGGTAAAGAGGAGGGAAAGATGATTTCAACTTTACAATTAAAGAAAAGGATTGAAGAAAGGTGAGCAAGCGTTTCTTGCTACCTTACAAGTTGAACTTGATGATCAGACCATAGTTCAACTCCCCCATTGGTAAAATAGGTTTTGACTGAATTTGATATTATGCAGGAAGAGCTTTCGAAGACCCTACCGCCACGTAGGCCGATTGATCATCAAATCGAACTAGTACCTGGCGCCAAGCCTCCTACAAAGGGGCCATACAGGATGAGTCCTCCGGAACTAGTTGAGTTATGCAAGCAACTTGATGGACTTCTAGAGTCTGGATTTATCAGACCTTCGAAGGCACCTTATGGGATGCCTGTTTTATTCCAGAAGAGGCATGATGGGTTATTGCGACTTTGTGTAGACTACCGAGCACTGAACACGGTTACCGTCAAGAATAAGTATCTGATTCCACTGATTACCGATTTGTTTGATCAACTAGGAGCCGTCAAGTATTTTTCTAAGTTGGATTTGAGATCAGGGTACTATCAACTACGGGTTGTAGATGGAGATGAGTCGAAAACTACATGCTCTACTAGGTATGGTGCTTATGAGTTCTTAGTCATGCCTTTCGGCCTTACGAACGCACCTGTGACATTCTACATCTTGATGAATGACATCTTCAGACATTACCTCGATAAGTTTGTTGTGGTATATCTTGATGATATCGTAGTATACAGTTCTACCTTAGAAGAACACATTCAACATTTACGCAAGGTATTCCAAGTGCTTCGCGACAATCAGTTGTATATTAAGCTAGAGAAGTGTTCATTCGCTCAAGAGTAGATTATGTTTCTTGGCCACGTTGTGGGTAATGGATAGATTTGGATGGACATGAAGAAAGTGCGAGCTATTGATGAATGGAAAATCGCATCTACCGTCACAGAACTCAGGTCATTCCTTAGTCTTGTGAACCACTATCGACGTTTCATCCAAGGGTATTCAAAAAGGGCTGCACCTCTCACAGACCTGTTGAAAAAAGATCACACTTGGTTTTGGTCGGACAAGTATCATGAGATATTTAAAGACCTCAAGTTTGCTGTTATGCAAGACTCTGTCTTAACTCTACCCGACATCACCAAGCCTTTTGAAGTTTAGACAGATGCATCTGACTTTGTTATTGGAGGAGTGTTGTTATAGAATGGGCATCCGTTTGCTTATGAAAATCGGAAGCTCAATGATGTTGAGAGACGTTATATAGCAAAGGAGAAAGAGTTGTTAGCCGTTATCTACTGTTTGAGAGTTTGGAGACATTATTTGTTGGGATCACAAATTCATGTGAAGACCGATAATGTGATCGTGAGCCATTTCCTGACTCAGAAGAAGTTGACACCAAAATAGGCTCGTTGGCAAGAATTCATCGCAGAGTTTGACTTGGCTTTGGATTACAAACCAGGAAAGAACAATAGCGTGACCGATGCCTTGAGTTGCAAAGTAGAGCAAGCAGCACTTCAACGATAAATTTCTTAAGTCACCAGCACTTTACAGTAGAGAATTCATTATGATTTGAATAATGATCCCCAAGCAAAGGCTATATTGGATATGGTACAGAAGGGGAAAACACGTCGTTTCTGGATTCGTGATGGGTTGTTATATACCACCAAGAGCCGCATGTTTATTCCACGTACGGATGGATTAAGACGAGAACTAATGAGAGAGTGTCACGACACTCCATGGGGTGGCCATTCGGGCTGGCGTCGCACATTAGCTCTCTTGGAGTGAGGATACTACTGGCCGAACATCCGTGATGATGTGAGGACTTGTCTCATTTGCCAGCAAGACAAGATCGAGCGCGACAAACCAATCGGATTACTGGAATCGATTCCAGTCCCCCAAAGGCCTTGGGAAAGTGTTTCTATGGACTTTGTCTCAGGTTTGTCGAAGATTGCAAAGTATGGGTCCATCCTTGTGGTTGTGGACCGTTTATCCAAATATCCTACATTTATATCGACCTCGACATATTGCTCAACAAAAGAAACAACGCACTTATTTCTCAAGCATGTCATCAAGTATTGGGGTGTGCCCAAGAACATCGTCAGCGATAGCGATTCAAGATTTATAGAGAGATTTTGGACCAAATTGTTCAGATTATTTGGGTCTCAACTTGACTTTTTGACCAGCGGACATCCTCAAACAGATGGACAGACTGAAAGATTTAATGCCATGTTGGAGGAGTATCTCAGGCATTTTGTCACTGCCAACCAGAAGGATTGGGCGAATCTTCTCGATGTCGCACAATTCTATTTCAACCTTCAAAAGAGCTCTTCCTCCAACAAGAGTCTTTTTGAATTTATTACTGGCCAACAACCTTTAACTCCTCATACTATTATTTCAGGATATCAGGGACAATTTCCAAGGGTATACAAGTTTGCTAAGTTTTGACAGGACAACAATGAAATTGTCAGATCTTACTTTGAAAAAACGTTGAATCGGATGAAGAAATGGGCTGATGGACATCGTCAACCAGATCGTTTCAAAGTTGGTGACTTAGTTCTACTCAAGACAGGTCAGTTAAGAAGGTTCAACTGAGTACAACGAGCAAACATGGGACTACTACAGCGTTATGACGGTCTAATGCTCATCATTTCTTCAGTCGACAAGGTCTCCTATAAACTGAAGTTACCGCACTGGTTACGCAACATCCACCCTGTCTTCCATGCCAATTGTCTCAAGTCATTCCATCTAGATCCAACAGATCTAGTGCGCAGCATTTCAATACGTTCACCTTCTCGTTCAACAATCCAGCCGGAACGTGTTGTCAACAAAGTTCTCATCGAGTGTCAAGTCAGCAGCAGTTCAAGCAAGCAGCATCACATGGAGTACTTCGTCACATGGAAGAACTTGTCAGAATGTGAAGTCACTTGAAAAAAAGCAGAAAACCTACAACCATTCAAGAAGAAGATTAAAGAGTTTGTCAGGGACAATGTGACGAGGACGTCTACAAAATAGGTGGGGGAGACTGTAACGGCCATGTACTCTGACACCTAGAGTTTAGGTGTAGCTCGCCCCGGAGTCACCCGAGAGCACTCATGTAATACTATGTAAGGCTTGTTATGAAGCCATGTCAGCCCCCGTACCAGGGCATATCTGTTAGCTTAGCGTACATGTCAGTCCCGTGCTAGGGTACACTTGTTAGCTTAGTGACATTTTCGTAATAAGGGAGTATGACCGGCCTTTACTTTTGATGTTTCATTCTGGAAACTTGGGAAAGACTTAGTGTACTTTTTGTAGGAAAGGTGTCAGTGCTATCCCAATCCTCGGGCTACACCCACATTGTTGAAGCCCTTGAAGCCCAGCTCTGTGGAAGTCTCGCGTGTCATAGGATCATCTATTGTTTGTAACGCATCTATTACTTTAGTAACGCGTTGCATCGAGTAATTCAATATTATATCAATAAAGTTGCCTCCGGACTTTGTCTCGTGTTGCCTCGTTTACTTGTTTGCTAGCTACGTGTGTGTGGTGTACGATTATTTTACAGGCTTGCAAGTGGATTTGACCCTTTTGAGCCGCATGACCTCTCTTCGAAAGAATAGGGCCGTGACACTGAGGCAACAAAATCTATGATTCTAGCATATGTCCCTTTCTTCTTTGCTATTATTATGAGAGAAGGCGGGGTAGAATGTAGAAGTGATTTCACACTAATATTTGAATGCTCATAAATACTCCCACTTTTATATTTAAATTTAGAATAATTTAGGTCATTTTATCTAAATCCCATAAAATTTCAATTCAAATCACGTTGCCTAGTTTTGAAAATTATGAAAATAGTTTTTTTATTAAGTATCTAATTCACAAAAATCCTTTAATCAATATTATAAATTACCAATAGGCTATTTCCACACGTGCATTTGCACATTTTGATTAATGAAAAATGTCCTGAATGACTAAGAAAAAACTTTTGATCCTTCTTTCCAAAGCAAATCAATTGTAACTAGGGGTAGCAATCACAACATAACATGCAAACGTGACACGAAGTTAGTGGGTTTGAGTCATAATAATGTGAACCCATCTAACATGGTTGTTAAATGGGTTGGGTTTGGGTTTTGAACATCAACCTGCCTACCCGTTTAGACATGATTAGTTATTCTATCATTAGAATTTAAGAATTTTTTTAATTACTTATTTTGTTTCTGGAATTTCCTAAGACTTTTTCATAATTCATTTTTTTAAGAAATTCTATAAAATATAAAGAGTGTTTTAAGATACTTTTATATTAATGAATGGTTAACCTTTAATTTAGGAAAGAAAAAACACTTTTCTTATTAAGTTATTTATTTATATTTATGTACTTTTACTCTATTTTTTTCATTAAAATATAGAGGTATGTAATGTTTAATTCCTAATATTGACAAAATAACCCTCAGTAAGATTTAGGATCTTACCAAGTAAGGCTATTATTTCTCATGTGATAATGAAATACACTTTGATTAGCAATTAATAATAGTAATAATAATAATGACGTTGCAAAACACTTTCCTTACTAAGTTAGTAAGGAAAATTTTCCGACCACATCGCCTAATTATGGCATTCCAAAACATGATTTGATGCCACATGATTCTGAAGAACAAAATTATACGAACTTAAATTTTTTTATTTTAAAAAAAGTTAATTTTCATCATTAACTTACTTTATGATTGTGTGTAACTTTATTTTTAGTAATAATATTTTATTTTTAGTAGTGGAAATAAATTTTTTTTTTTCCAATGACTAATTAATTAAAAGCATGCATGTCAGTATTGCATTAAATAATTTGCCACGGACAGTTGCGAATCCTTTATTATAAATTGAGTAACATAAAAGCTCGAAAGACCACTCCAAACTGCAGAGCTGGCTTTGGAATTTGGACTGGAGATAGCTCTTTTAAAACGAGCGGTAAATCATCCGAAACCAAAGAGGAGGTACGCTGATAATTTCCTTGTTTGTACATTATTCTTCTTTACGTAATTAAACACGGTGATACGGGGTGGTTCCATCCAACACCAGTGTAGTACTTGGAAAGATGAAAAATTTACAAAATTTTCAGAGATACACTTTCCTTACTAACTTAGTAAGATTTCAAATCTTACTAAGAGTTGTAGAGCTCAAATAGATTGGAAAACCTCTGATCGAAAAAAAAAAAAATAAATCTTTTTTGGGTTTGATCGAAGGATTTGAAAATGATAGGCTACTGGAGCTCCACCGAACTTCTAAATTTAAAAGTAAAACTTAACGATGGATCATTCTGTTGTCTCTGGTGAAGAAGACAAGAATCTAAAATGTCTATGATGGGGAATAAAAAAGTCTGTTGCTGGACCCAAAAAAAAAAAAAAACACACACACATACACACTGAAGGAAAACACGAGGCTCTCTAATCAAACATACTTTTGAGATGAATTGTATCCTAAAAGAGTCACAATAATATGAATTGTTGGGTGGCATACTCAATCGACTCCAAGACGAGAGAAGTTCAGGAGCTGTAGATCCGTATGCATCAAGATACACAATTGCACTTCTCCATAAAAAAGTGTATCCGAGAGAACCTTTTATCCTGAGGCCTACAGATCTATGATTCTCAAACTTGTCCACGTCATGGAGTCGATTGAGTACGCTACCTGGTGATTGGTCAGTCATTTTATCAGGACTCATTGTAAAAAGAGTCGTTGGGTGACACAAAGGGAGACACAAGGGTGACAAAAACTCATGCTGGCGCCCACATAACTGTAGATGCTTTTCCGTGGTGGCCATATGAGTAAAAAGCATCTATGGTTATGTTCGCTCAACCACATCGTTTTTGCCACCTTAGTGCTCCGTTTGTGTCATTCCAGCGTTTTCCTTCTAAAAATATCTGCACTAATCCCTAAAATATGACTACTAATTATTAGTAAATGAATAATGATAAACTGACTGAAAAAGAGACTCAAAATTCACTAAACTGCTTAGAACCATTGATATTTTTCCTTGCGTATCCCAATGAAAAAAAAAATCTGTGTGGTTATGTGTACCTGCCACATCAATTGAGTGAATTTATGTCTTATTATTATTATTATTATTATTATTATTATTATTTTATTTATTTTTTATTCAGTTCATCATGACACTTGAGGAAAGTCGTGATAGTCTGACTCACCTTTTTTGTACGCTCCTTTCATAGAATCGTAGATCCTTTACTTTGAGATTTATGATTTTGTACGTTTATGTGAAGAGAGCGTACAAAAAAGTGATTCAAATTATCAAGACTCCTTAAGGAAATTTATGTTTTTTCTATTGTCTCTACCATTAGTGTAACCGAGAATCTCAACCAAAGTATAAAATTGAATTTTCAATTTTTATTTTAGTTATTAAATTAACCTTGTACAAAGTTTTTGAGCATCAAGAGTCGTGATAATCTGACTCCCCACGTGGCATGTGCTAAAACCATAATTTTTTTTAGCTTTGGGATGCCTATCTGCACATCCCCATAAATATGTGCAGCTGTATATCCCGAGACATAAAGATGTATGGTTCTAGCACATGCTACATCAGGAGAGTATTTTGAGTATTCACGTGGGGGAGTTAGAAAATCATTACTCGAGCATCAAACTTACTGTTGAGATAGGAGGTTTAGTACATGTTTTCAAAGACTTTTGAAAACCTCAAAAGTTCTAAGCAATGTTTCAATAACTGGATCCGTATGACCGAATAAGTCAGTCCAAAGTGGTCCGTTCAGTGCATCTAACTGGTTGGGCCCAAATATGAAATATTCAATAAATATTTTAGGTTTCTTCTAAAAATCAGGTAACTTTTACTTCAAAAACATGATCTTGTGCCACATGATGTAGTTTACAAGGTTTTAAGAACTTTTACAAAAAATAAAATATAAAAAATAAAATTTTCCCGTAGATTTGAAATTGAACGTGATTTGAAAATTAAATTTAAGAATTTAGTAGATGTTCATTATCCAAAAAAAAAAAAAAAAATGGATCAAGATTATAATTTTATTTATTTTAATTCTAGTCTAGACATGAACTTTAGAGGTTGTCTTACAAAGCATTTGGACCTAATAATTGAAATCTTACTAAGTTTGATCATTTTCCATCAGTCTATAAGAGAATGCCTAAAGTCAAGGCGGCATGTCATCAATTTTAAAACACATAAAGTATCTCAAATATTCATCAAATTGTAGAGTGGTATGTGAAAAATCACCCATCCTTTTACTAACCCAATTGGGTCATTGGTAGAACCAGTTGAATTGGACGGGTCAATTAGTTTTTTCATAAGTGGGTTTTTTTTTTTGTTTAATAGACCCGTAGAAGCAAATAGGTCTGGTTCAACCTAGTTGGACCGGCCGGTCTGATTTTTAAAACACTGGTTTGAAGTCATAAATATGGGGGTTTTGTTATGGGTACACATTAACAAAACTCATAAATATGTACGTTGATGCATAGCAATATTGTCTTGTCATAGAATTCCATGTATAACACCATCACTTATTGCCTAGGAATTGTCTGACGTTGATGCATAGGATATGAGCTTGGGCATAGGAATTGATTATTCCATGACATTGCTTGCCCAATAGTGTTACTGTCATTAATGCTCATAATGAACTTGTCTCTAATCATGATGACTTGAAGGTATCATTCTAGCATAAACTTGATCCTTGCTATGTTGACTTGATGATACCCTTGTTAGCAATCTCCCATTTAATTTTTGAAAAATTTACGAATTTTTTATTTTTTTTCAATGAAAATATTATTCATCGGATTATTGAATAATTCACGGATTTTAAGTTTGAAAAGAATAAAGCACGTTTTTTACAATTTTTACGACTTTTATGAATTTTTATAAAACTTGGTGGAAAAAAAATGTTACTATAACTTGTTGTATGGTTCAAAGTGTAAACTTGTAAGTTGTGGCGCGCAACACAAGTTGACTTTAAAGCAACAATGTTTTAAAATTTTGGAAGAATCCACACTTTTATTTGACAAATGTCTCTTTTATCTTTAAAAAAATAATGACATTATCCTCTACATTTATTTGAGATTACACCTTAACTTTTTAAATTGATGATTTGTCCCTTAGCTTTAGTCTTCTTTTAAAAAATTAATGGAACAATAACCTCAATGCTCTCATTATTACCATCACCATTAACATCATCAATTTCATCATCATCATCACTATCATATGGCCGAATTTTTGGCTTTCGAATTTTTAAAATGAAACATATAATATATGTATGAAGCATATGCCGCATATTTTTCATTTATCGAATTTTAAATCGGATTTTTGCAATCCAAAATCAAATAGAACTTGAATTTTTCACGAATCAAATTTTTGCCGTATTCCGAATTGCTAACAGGGAAAGTACATGATGGCATTAATAGGCATCTGGTTGTAAACAAACAGACTTAGGTATAGATCTGCCTCCCTTTTGTTTTGGAATTGATCTTGCGGTGCAAGTCTCGCTCAAATGTGTAATTAGATCTAGCGAAATCATTACCCACAGGTGGAAAATGGTAGCACGTTATCCCATATTTATCATAGCATGTCACCTCTTCCTTATGTACAACCATTGCACGTAACCGTTCGTCCAGACCTTTCCTCCAATAGGTGCCCTACGTAGCAATCTAAGTTGCCTCCAACACTTCCCCTTGGCGAAGGTGGACCTCCATTAACCCTCGATAGAAGAACTTAGAACTCCATCCTGGCTGTATCACACCTTGCATATTCTTTCACCGCATGCAACAGATTTGGTTATTTGAAGAACCACCATTAACACCTTGCATAGATTTAGTAAATCTCCATCAAGAATGCGAACTCTAGATGTTTGGCTATAACCAAAAGCCTTGATCATGTCGAAACCCTCGATCATGTCGAAACCCTCAAACACAGAGCCTCGATGTGTAATTATATCACCACCATCATTGCATCCAAGACATCACACTTGAACCGATTATACATCACCGACCCCTATGTGGTTGTTGTAACACCGTATCCATGGTTGCACACCCTTCATGAGGGGTGTGATCACATCCCTGGTCACCCAAACCTAGTTGTATTGAAATGACGAAATCATAATAGGTTGTGTTTTGACACTGACGCCTTGCCAAAGTGGAACGTGCATGAATCTGGTCTTTAACTGGATCAAATCGATAGTCCTAACTTCGACCTAACCATGGCTTGTAGAGCATCATATGTTTTTTTTCCTTGTAGAGATTCTCATGGACGATGCCAAATTGTGGATGCAATTTCTTGTAATATTTCGAGATCTTCAACTTTCGTTTTAGATCTGTAACTCATCGTATTTGTAGGTATGTTTGTAACATAACTCCTACGACGCCTAAGTTAGAACCTTAGTATAAAAAATAGTGTAGAGTTTAGAGGGAGAAAATCTTATACATTTTAATGTATTTGTCCATGTATTTATAGTGGTGAAATTCTAAGATCAATATTAATCCTCTTTCCAATTATGCCCTTATCTATTTTAGTAGGTTGTTTTGATTACAAATGTTCCTATGCAAATTCCATTTTGATTCCTTCATTCTATTTTGAGGTTTTTTCCTAAATTAGAGATTTTTTGAATTTGACTTCGCAATATCCTTGATTTTTAGGGGTTTCGGTTAACTGAACTGTCCTACCATGTTTTCTTGACCCAATATTCCTTCGATCAACCGAGACTTGAATTCATGGTTGGTTTGTGATCAAGCCACTGATCTTACCCTTTGATGAGTTAGCTTGGATCTATGCCTAACCTGAATCCCTAGGTGCCACGGTTACCCTTTGGTGCCTAACAAAAAATATCATCCATAGTAACTAACCATGATTTGATACGAACACTCTTTTTCTATAAAAAATTACAAATACCATTTGAATTATATGAAAGAAAATTGCTTCAAGATTATCAAAATTACAAATACCACATACATGGAAATAGATTGATGAGTATGTTGTTCAATTGAGGTATTGAGAATAAATATGAATAATTCAACAAAAAAGAAAGATCGATTCTTTTTCTTTTGACAATAAATAGTCATAGCTTCATTTGGGTTCTAATCCTACGGAGAGGCCCTCTAGATATAAAAAATACGTGAACCAAATCAAAGTAGTCAACTTGAACGTAAAAATGTACATTACATGGCTATCTTATATAACCACTTATTAATTAGTGTATATATTCAAATGAAATTGGTTGTGGATACTACTTATTTTGATCAATTATTAGTGTACTATTTTTTTTTTTTTTTTTTTTAAATTTAAAATTACATAGTATATTAAATAACAATTATCTAATTACAGGAGTTGCAAAGGGTTGACGCTATAATTTAAGACTATGTGGAAGTTAAAAGTTGCTGAAGGTAGTGGTCCATGGACTTTTAGCACAAACAATTACATTGGAAGACGAATATGGGAGTTTGACCCTGAGCTTGGAACACCTGAAGAGCGAGCACAAGTGGAAATTGCTCGTGCGGAGTTTCATAAGAATCGATTTCGAGTTAAGCCACCCAGTGATGCAATTTTGCAATTGCAGGTATCTCTCTCACACAAAACTATGCCTTAGTCTTTTGGTTGTAGGTGCCAGCTAGTTTAGTTGGTAAAGTATTTGGGTAATGAAACCAAAGACTTGGGTTCAAATCCCGCCAGCACCGAGTTACTGAACTCATTAAAAATAGGCTAACCAATATATATATATATATATATATATATAGGGTGGCGTTTGACAGCCGACACAGAGCCAATGCATTTGTCTTATATGACTTAAAATTTTTGGATTGAGCTCATTTTTTGCGAGGATGATCTCTATAGTGAGGAGATCATCCCCACAAGAAATCAGCCCAATATAATACTTCTAGTCCATTAAAAGTGATCTACAAATTTTTGATTAAAAAATGATGATCCACAATTTCTAAACATTTTTATGAGCTTAGAAGTTTTAGATTGTGCTGATTTTTTGTGAGGATGATCTTCTCACCATAGAGATCATCCTCACAAAAAATCAGCTTAATCCGAAACTTTTGAGCGATATAGGACAAATGTGTTTGCTCCCTAACGTTGACTGTCAAACTTGACCCATATATATATGGTCAGGTTCAAGGGACAAAATTCTAGATAAAGCGTTCTGTCCTATATAGGTTAAAAGTTTTGGAATGACCTGTCTTTTTGTGAGGATGATCTCTATGGTGAGAAAATTATCCTTACAAAAAATCAACTCATTCTAAAATTTCTAAACCTAGCTTATAAGTTAAAGAATCGTGAGTCGTTAACTTTTACCATTAGTTTGTAATCATTTTTATGGGGTTAGAAATTTTGGAATGGGAAGATTTTTTGGGAGGATGATCTACTCACCATAGAGAAAATCCTCACAAAAATTCAACCTTTACCGAAACTTTTTAACCATATAAGACAAAACTTTGTCTATGTTTTCTGTCGAACACTACATATATATAATCATAGGACATATGTAAAAACAATGGTTCTTCAAAATATGGGTTAGAAGTTTTGGATTGAGCTGATTTTTTGTGAGGATTGTCTCTAATCATAGAGACCATCCTCACAAAAAGCAGTTCGAATTGAAGTTTATAAGTCCATTAAAAGTAGTTTAAACATTATTGGTAAAAAATTAATGGTCCACATTTTACATCACTTTTGATGGGGTTAGAAGTTTTAGATTGAGCTAGTTTATTGCAATGTTTTTACGTATGTCCAATGATCCGTCCCCTATATATATATGGGGATGGTTCATGGGACAACAATTGTGACAATATCAATGATAACTGTTTTTTATAAACTACTTTTGATGGGGTTAGAAGTTTCGTAATGAGCTGATTTTTAGTGGAGATGATCTCTCTGGTGAGAAGATCATCCTCACGAAAAATCAGCCCATTCCAAAACTTCTAACCCATATAAGACAAAAATCATTGTTATAGATGTTGTCACAACTGTTGTCCCATGGGGCGTTCAAGGAACATAAGTAAAAAACTTATGTAAAAACAATCATTTTTTAAAATATGGGTTAGAAATTTTGAATTGAGTTGATTTTTTGTAAGGATGATCTCTATGATGAGAAGCTCATCCTCAGAAAAAATCAGTCCAATCTGAAACTTATAAATCCATCAAACTATAGATTGTTAGAACTCTAATGAGATTCTTATTAAATAGTTACATAATTGATTAACTACCATGAGCACTTCATCTAATCATGGAGAAGATGATTTTGTGTATTTCAATGTATCTTTATATATTACAACATAATTGATACTCTATCACTAACATCCCTTCACATTAGAATTGGTTAGCCTGCATTAGTTTTCTAAAGCACGACCATCTAGTTGGGTCAATTGTTAGCATAATCCAGCACTTTTGGAGTCCTTTGTTGCCTCATGTATCCCACATTCATTGACTTATAATTGTGAATTTTTTTCGCCACTGATCCCTATTTCATTTTGGTCTAAACACAGTTTATGAAAGAGAAGCAAATTGATCAAAGCATAGCCCTGGTGAAATTAGAAGACAAAGACGATGTTACGTATGAGGCCATTACAACCACATTGAGGAAAGCAGTCCGATTCTATTCAGCCATGCAAGCTAGTGACGGGCATTGGCCTGGTGAAATTGCAGGCCCAATGTTTTTAATGCCGTTCTTGGTAACAATGCTTTAATTATTACCACCTAAAACAATATGAGAAATTATCAGTGTTAGTCCCCTAATAATTTTGCATTAGTCGAAATGCTAACGATCACAAATAATTCAAAATTCAGGTCATGTCACTTTACATTACTGGAACACTTAATGCTGTTTTATCATCTGAGCATAAGAAAGAGATTCTTCGGCACATTAAGAATCATCAGGTGCAATTGGTGGATCATCATCTTGGGCAAGTGAATCCAATTCATGTCTTTAGTCCCCTAAAGCATTTAATTGATTTTTTTTTTTTTTTTTTTGTAGAACCAAGATGGTGGTTGGGGATTTCATTTAGAGGGCCATAGCACCATGTTTAGTACGGCTCTTAACTACATCGCTTTACGATTGCTAGGGGAAGGACCTCAAGGTGGTGAAGACGGGGCTATGGAGAAAGCAAGGAGATGGATCCTTGACCATGGTGGCATAACAGAAATTCCATCTTGGGGAAAGATTTATCTTTCGGTACAGCCACTTAGAACACTTTTTGTGTGTTTAGGGAAATTCAGTCTTGAATTTAAACATCGGTTTAGTGGTCGTGTGCCAACACAGCTTTTAAACCTGATTTCTTTTGCCTTTATATTATAAGGTGGCACCCTGGATTTATATATAAGGGGGTCATTTGTGAAAAAATCGCAATAGCAAAGATAGCACAATTGCTCAAAACACAAGGATTTATGTGGTTCGGCAATATGCCTACGTCCACGGAATAGAACAAGAACTATTTTCTCTCTTTAGTTTTACAGCCCTAGAGATCTCTATTTATATAACCAAGAGTTACCAAAACAAGTAAAACTCCTCAAAAAAAAAAAATCCTAAAAAAATAGAAAACCCCTTAAGAAAATATTACACAATTGCCCTGCAACTTTGCGTAGCACAACAGAATACAAGACATTTACACAACAATGGAATTGTAATTTTATTCATTTGACAAAAATGACTTTGATAATAGAAGGCTAAATGTAAAAGTGGGGGCATTTTTGGTCATCCAAATTTTGATGTCAAAAAAACATCTATTAGGCCTTCTCTCTTTATATTTTAGGTACCATATGTCTACAAGTTAACAGATGCTGTTATATTACCCACATATTTTCTTCTTTTGTGTAGATACTTGGAGTCTATGAGTGGACTGGCGTCAACCCAATACTCCCAGAGCTTTGGTTTTCTCCTCCATATTTTCCTTTGCATCCAGGTTAGTAACAAATATATATATATATATATATATATATATGGGTAGCGTTCAAGGGCAAACTTTTTAGCAAACTTTTTGGCAAAACATTTTTTAAAACATGGGTTAGAGGTTTGGAATGGGCTGATTTTTGGTGAGGATGATCTCTACATCGAGGAGATCATCCTCACCAAAAGTCAGCCCATTCCAAAACTTCTAACCCCATCAAAAAACAGTTTACAAAAAATGGACGGTCCACGATTTTTCAGTTTGTAAACATGGGTAGAAGTTTTGGAATGGGCTGATTTTTGGTGATGATGATCTCCTCACCATAGAGATCATCCTCACCAAAAATCAGCCCATTCCAAAACCTCTAACTCATGTTTTGAAAAATGTTTTGTCAAAAAGTTTGCCAAAAAGTTAGCCATTGAACGCCCCCCTATATATATATATATATATATATTTGAGTCAGGTTCCAGGGACATGAGAAAACATATGTAAAAACAATGTAAAATTAATAAAATTTCAAAATATGGGTTAGAAATTTCGGATTGAGCTGATTTTTTGTGAGGATGATCTCTATGATGGGAAAATCATCCGAAAAAAAAAAAAAAAAAAATCAGTCCAATCTAAAACTTCTAACCCCATTAAAAGTGATTTAGAATGTGGACCGTTGATTTTTTTTACCAATTTTTGTCAATAATTTGTAAATCCCTTTTGATGGATTTAGAAGTTTTTGATTGAGCTGATTTTTTGTGGGGATGATCTTCTCATCATAGTGGCCATCCCTGCAAAAAATCAGCTCAATCCAAGACCTGTAACCCATATTTTGAAAAATCATTGTTTTTTATATGTTTTTACATATGGCCCTTGAACCGGCCCCTCTCTCTCTCTCTCTATATATATATATATATATATATATATTTGTTGAATCATGATTTTCTGACACATATCCCCATACTCTCCCTGACGTGGCATGGACTAGAACCATAGATTTTCACTCCTCGAGATACACAACTGTACATCCCCATAAATATGTGAAGTTCTGTATCCCAAGGAAAGAATCTATGGTTCTAGCACATGCCACGTCAAGAGGCGTGTGTCAGAGGGGGGAGGGGGCAGAAAATAATTATTCATATTTGTTTGAGTGGCTAAATTAATTGTATATCCTCAATGTCATAACTCCACTTAGTTAATTACAGGAAATATGTGGTGTTATTGTCGCATGACTTACTTGCCCATGTCATATTTGTACGGGAAGAGATTTGTTGGCCCGATCACAGATCTCATACTTTCATTGAGGGAAGAACTGTACCCTCAGCCTTATCATGAAATAGATTGGAATAAAACACGCAGTTCATGTGCAAAGGTTGGTTGGTTAATTATAATGTACTCTTGTAGGATATCTATGTTTATGTGTACATGAGCTTTTAAGTAGAATGTGTGCCAAAAGATGTTCCTAAACATGCAAGCAAGCTTACAAATGCAATGCTGTGCAGGAGGATCTCTACTATCCCCATCACCCAATACAAGACGTGCTCTGGGATTGCATTTATATGTTCATTGAGCCTTTACTAAACCATTGGCCTTTTTCCATGTTGAGAGAGAAGGCTCTGCAAAAGGTTATTAAGCACGTTCATTATGAAGATGAGAATAGTCGGTACATTAACATGGCCGCCCCAGAAAAGGTAAATAATTGAGACTTATGATTTAGTGGTACGAATGATGGTGATGGTTCACGAAGCTTGATTTAAGGGCAATTGCAAGTGATGCTCAAGTATTGGCAATATTGCCAAACACTTTATCTTGAAAAGAAACAAATCAAAATTTAGTATCTTTTAACAGAAACCAACAATATAATTAGATAGTTCTTGGTTGAACCACTGGTTATGTAATCTATTTGAACTGAACCGACTTTATTACGATTCTTTACTACATTTTTAGTTATGAAGCAATCATAATTTTAAAAAAGTATCAATCATACTCTTATAGGATTTTACAATTTCGTGTTCATATATTTACTTATACAGGTATTAAATATGCTTGCTTGTTGGGTTGAGGATCCAAACTCAAATGCATTCAAGCATCATCTTGCGAGGATCCCAGATTACTTATGGGTAGCTGAAGATGGAATGAAAATGCTGGTGTGGACACATTGAATTACTACTATTAATTTCAGCCAAGTTTAAATATATATATATATATATGCTTAGTAATTAGCCTAGATCGATCATACCCATTTTATTGCAGAATATTGGTAGTCAAACATGGGATACTTCTTTTGCTATTCAAGCAATCATCTCAAGTAATATCGTTGACGAATATG
Organism: Akebia trifoliata; assembly: GCF_017979445.1. NCBI lineage: Eukaryota > Viridiplantae > Streptophyta > Magnoliopsida > Ranunculales > Lardizabalaceae > Akebia > Akebia trifoliata. Next base: position 50,183,685 of record NC_141385.1, on the reverse strand, counting down.
GACTTACTCTTAAAAAAGGGCATGACTACTTAAAAAATTCACAGGTTCCATCTTAATTCCATACTAATTTATTAACTTTCATCGACAATTTTTTTTAATCCTTTAGGGTACGTACATTATATATCCTTTAATTTTTGAAGATTCGAGAAAATCCTTCTGGTGACTATCAAAGCATGTATCGTCACTTTTCTAAAGGAGCATGGTGTTTCTCAAATCGAGACTGGGGGTGGCAAGTCTCGGATTGCACAGGAGAAGCACTAAAGGTAATGTACTTATTTCCAGTATTACAATGCAATGCAAATAGCCCAATTTAATTATGTTTAGATGGTTTATGATAAATGTCTGATTTTATCTTTACAGGCTTCACTATTATTATCACAATTGACACCAGATATTGTTGGGGAGGAATTCGAACAAGAGTGGTTATACCATGCTGTGAACCTCATTCTTTCCCTCCAAGTATGGATTATTAATTATACATAAAACAAAATTTAGCTTTGAAAAAGAATACTAAATATGCTCTACTTTTATGTATTGTTGTAGAGTAAAAATGGTGGTTTCACGTGCTGGGAGCCTAGAAGAGGACAATCATGGTTGGAGGTAATAAACATTTTTTCATTGCTAGTTTGTAATTAATACTAATAGTATGTAAATTAATGTGATATATATTTTTCACTATAAAATAGTATAAATTAATGAAAAATTCTCTAACATTTTTTTTCCTCTTTGCAGTTGTTTAATCCTTCAGAAGTTTTTGCCAACATTATTGTTGAGCATGAGTAAGATTTATTTCCCTTTGTTATTTTTCACTATAGCGAAATGTTCAGCACCAAACATTTTGGCAAAACATTTTTCAAAACATGGGTGAGAAGTTTTGGAATGGGCTGATTTTTGGTGAGGATGATCTGTACGGTAAGGAAATCATCATCACCAAAAATCAGTCCATCCCAAAACTTTCAACCCCATCAAAAATGGTTTACAAAAAATGGACGATCCACGATTTTTCATCTTGTAAACATGGGGCTAGAAGTTTTGGAATGGGCTGATTTTTGGTGAGGATGATCTCCTCACCATAGAGATCATCCTCACCAAAAATCAGCGCATGAGGAGATCATCCTCACCAAAAATCAGCCCATTCCAAAACTTCTAACCCATGTAGGACAAAAATGATTGGCTAAAATGTTGGCCCAAATGTTTGGTGCTGAATGGGACCCTTATAATATGCTATATATATAACAATACTTAACACTAGTAGATGTGGTGTTTCAGGGATGTTGAAGTAACTACATCGACAATCGAAGCTTTAGTATTGTTTATGAAATTACATCCTGGACATAGGATGCAAGAAATAGAAAATTCTGTTAAGAGAGCAATATGTTTCCTCGAAGAGACACAAAGGTCTGATGGTTCATGGTATATTTCTCTAGCTTGGCCTTTTTATTAAGAAAAGATAACTTCTAAGTTTATATATAATTTTGCAACATGAATATTGAAGAGGTCGTCCATGAGACTCCCGACTTCTTGAAATACTTTCTTCTAATCCTTGACACTCTTTAATTTTCTCTTTATATGTTTGTCTTTCGATTAGGAAAACTCCCCTTGCACACTGCGCACATCACTAACCCGAGACACACTTAAAAACAAAAGAATAGGCTGAACAAGGAAGGAGGGACTAATTAACGATGACCTTTCCCTTATACAACAAGACCAATCTAAAGAAATTTTGTCATATAAATTTAATGAAAATAAAAGAGTAAGGGTTAAAATTATAAAAGTCCCTTTTGTGAATGAGATGTCTTGTATTCTATTGCACTATGTAGAATTGCGAGGATGCAAGGGGCAGCACCTCGGCCCAAATTTTTTTGTGTAACAAAAAGGTCAATCATATAATATTTTCTTAAGGATTTTCTATTTTAGGGGGTTTCTGTTTTAGGGAGAGAAATGATTTTTAGTAACTTTTGACTTTATAAATAGAGATTTCTAGGGTTGTAAAACTGGAGAAATCAAAATAGTGATTATTCTTGTTCTGGTTTATGGACGTAGGCACACTGCCGAATCACATAAATCCTTGTGTTTGTGCGTTTTTTGTCATCTTTCTTGTTTCCATTTTTCACAATCCCTTCATAGAAAACTATAAGCAAAAAAAAAATAAAATTACAGAAATACCCTTAGCGATTTTCTTTAAAATAAATAAAAGCGAAATTACAAAAATTACATATGGCGAAATGCGTGGCTTCATTAATAGTACCTTCTTATTCATGACCAAATGCCCATCTTAAAAGACAAAAGCACCAACTTAATTACCTAAGTTGGTAAGACGTGTGGAGTGTATGTAGTTCTCAAGTCTTGGATTCAAAATTCAAATCCCTATTAACCTAACTTCACCTTACTAATCACTAACACTTATCCTATCAAAATAATAATAATAATTATTATAGAGGTAATTCCGAGTTACTTCAAACAACTCAGACATGTAGTTCGGATATAATACTCTCAGCTCCTATCGTTTGCGTGCATCGGTGTGGTACCTACCCAAATTCCTCCGACGATCAAGTTAGGTTTAACAAAAGAAGAAGAATGCTTTCTGTTGTGCTCCCGCTCGATTGGTCAAAGAGGAATCGCCTCTCCTTTGATCTTGATTCTACTTATAGGATGAGCCCTCAAATCCGGGCTTCTAATTCTGCTACTCTTGGTTTGATTTCAGATCATGGGAGATCCTATGATCTCCGGCATCCCAACCGATGTAGAGTCATTCCTTTTCTGGTTCCCCAAATCTTGGGATTTTCCCTTAATCTTCGGAGATCAAACCTACCAAGCCTATCTTGTTTTCCTTTCTCTTCCTCTCAAAGAAATTTATTCTAGTCTTGCCCTATAGCTCAGCAGGACTGGGCTACATGGATATTCTAGGTACCACCTACTTGGGGTCCGATAGACATGAGCTTTTCCTTTGCCCAAATTTCTTACCACTTTTACCCTCTACAATAATAATAAGCTTTGACAAATCCATAAAATTATATATATTTGATACAGGTATGGAAATTGGGGGATTTGCTTTACATATGGAACATGGTTTGGAGTAAAAGGACTAGTTGCTGGTGGGAAGACCTACAACAATAGCAAGGCGATCCGTAAAGCTTGTGAATTTTTACTATCAACACAACAAGATTCTGGTGGTTGGGGAGAGAGTTATCTTTCTTGCCAAAACGAGGTAATATTTTTGTGAATGATTTCCATTCCATGTGAAGTAATTAATTGCTAGGCAGCTGAATCACGATCTAGAAAAGTGTCCTATAAAAACCTTACCTGATCATGATTCAAAAAAAAAAAAATCATTTCACAAGTTTATCTAAAGATTTAATTTATTTGTAATTTAAAATATTATTTAAAGGTTGTATTGAAGATTACATAATAAAGGATATTTTTGTAATTTTGTAAACTAACCAATGGGATTATTTTTGACCAAAAGACCTTAATTATAATTTTGGTGTGAAACCACTTCTACTCAGCCTTCTCTCATATCCTCCACCTCCTTAAAAAGCACATTAATTTTCTTACGTTCTTTTTAAATAATTAAAAATTAACTTTTTAAATATTAATAAAAACAACTCACACATCTTAACCACAATTTTTGTTTGAGATTTCAAATTTTGTGTTTGGTGAGCAGGAATACACACCTCTTGAAGGCAATCAATCAAATTTAGTACAAACTGCATGGGCTATGATGGCTCTTATTCACGCTGGACAGGTTTGTTTTTTTAAGTTTGATTACCATATACTTGTCATCATGCCATTGAAACAGCAAATGAAAAATCATGTATGAAATGTAGGAGTAACTCCAATAGGTGAAACTAAGAGAAGGTCGATTGAGATAATTTGGTTTCGTGCAACAAAAAATGGATTACGACCTGAATTTTAAGGAATGTTTAAATTGAATATTCTCTAAAATTCAATTGTATTCTCTAAAAGAGGATACAAATATGATTGCAGTAACAGAAGAATGGCTTTAGATGATTAAGTGGAGGACTTGATTCATTCGACCCCAAATGTTTTGGACAAGGCTTCTATGATTTTCATAAGGAAATTAGTTAACTAATTCACACCAGGTGGACTAATTCTGAAATATTTTTGGTTATCAGGCTAATAGAGATCCAACACCTTTGCATCATGCTGCAAAGCTACTAATTAATTCGCAATTGGAAAATGGTGGTTTTCCTCAACAGGTAATTTCATTTTGATATATGCATATATATAGCATTCAGAGGCCCTAAAGAGAGCCAAACATTGTGCCAAACACTTTTCACAATAGGGGTTATAAGTTTCGGAATGGACTGATTTTTTGTGAGGATGATCTCTATGGTGAAGAGATCATCCTCACCAAAAATCAGCTCATTCCGAAACTCCTAACCCTAGTTTACAAGTTAAAGAATCATGGACTATCCCTTCTTTGTAAACCACTTTTGATGAGGTTAGAAGTTTTGGAAGGGGCTGATTTTTGGTGATGAGGATATTCTTTTCAGCTCATCAGCCCGTTCTCAAATTTCTAACCTATACATTGAAAAAATGTTTAGCTCTTTTTAGGGCCTCCGAACGCTCCCCATATATATATAATATAGGGTGGCATTCAGAGGCCTTAAAGAAAACCAAACATTGTGCCAAACATTTTTTAAAACATGGGTTAGAAGTTTTGAAATGGGCTGATTTTTTGTGAGGATGATCTCTATGATGAGGAGATCATCCTCACAAAAACCCGGCCCATTCTAGAACTTCTAACCCCATCAAAAGTGATTTACAAAAATTGGACGGTTCATGATTCTTCAACTTGTTAACTACTGTTAGAAGTTTTGGAATAAACTGATTTTTGGTGAGGATGATCTCTACAAAAAATCAGCCAATTCCAAAACTATATGAGGAGCATTCGAAGGCCCTAAAGAAAGCCAAATATTGTGCCAAACATTTTTCAAAACATGGGTTAGAAGTTTTGGAATGGGCTGAGTTTTTGTGAGGACGATCTGTATGGCGAAGAGATCATCATCACCAAAAATCAGCTCATTCTGAAACTTCTAACCCTAGTTTACAAGTTGAAGAATCGTGGACCGTCTTATTCTAATAAATCACTCTTGATGAGTTTCGGAATGAGTTAATTTTTTGTGAGGATGATCTTTTCATCATAAAGATCATCCTCACAAAAAATTAGCCCATTCTCTCACTCGTAGTGTGCATGCGCACAATGGGTCTTGAGAGTTTTCATTTAAGGGAGTGTTTGATTGCTTGGAAAATATTGCTTAATAAATCACTTGGCAGGCAAATCCTTATCTACTGTTTGAGCAGATAATATGATGAAATTCGTGGAAAATTATTTTTATTGTTTGAGTTGCATTTAAAAAAATAACAAAAATCATTATTTTAATTTTTTTGAGAGTATTTTAATTTTTCTTTTGTGCTAACTATATAAGAAAACCATGTTAAAATAATTTTTGTAAAAAATTTGAAGTAATCTCTTTTATAAAGTAGGAATAGACAAGCAATGAGAGTATCTATAAGTATAATATTTAAGGGTCATTGGGCTCTGTTGGCATTCAAAACCAAGATCAGATGCTTTAGGGTTGTAGAGGACAAAATTTTATGAACTTTTTGAAAAGAAAAATTTTTAAAAAAAGTTACTTTTCACCATTGAATTATTATTAAATTTGGGAGTTATGTAACCATCCATTTTCAAAACCTTGGATCAAGCACAAAGAAAATTAATTTTTTATATGAGTTTTTCTAAGAAATTTAGAGGGTTGTGGTGTTGGATTGCCAATGTGGTTATCCATTTGAGCAAAACAACCCTAATTAAGGCTTAAATCTTTACTAGGTTAGTGAGCAAAATGTTTCTCATTTGAGGTATCTACATAACTACATTATACCACTCGTTCAAACAATGTAGTACTTGTTTAAAACATGTAAAAAAAGGTTCGATGAGAACCCAATAGTTTGCAACTACTACTCTTCAATTAGTAGTTGTTACACACTAAACTACTCGTTAGGCTCATCTAATATCCCATCATAAATCCTAAAAAATAGAAAATCTAATGAAACAAAATGAGAAAGCTTCTATTTCTTTTTTTTTATTTTTTGCTATTCCGTGTGGCAAATCAATTTCCAGAGGGGGTAAGAAATGGATTTGCCTATGATCGTGGAAAATCCTCTGCATGGACAAATTGATTTTCCTATAATTTATTTTATTTGCTGCGTCAAACACGTGAAAATACCATTTTTCCACGGCAAATGGTTTTCCACCTAATTTTCCTTGTAATCAAATGTACCCTATGAGTTTACATACAAAATATGGTATAATTTTCCATGTAAAATGAAAAAAAAAAAAAAGAAGCCAATTAATCATTTTTTATTTTATTTTCTTAATGTATATATCCTTGATTGAAGTACATTTTTGTAAGGAGCCTTAATTTTTCTGATTGTTCAGGAAATGACTGGAGCCTCCTTGAAGAATTTGATGTTACATTATGCATCATACAGAAGCATCTTCCCACTGTGGGCTCTTGGAGAATATCGAAGGCATGTGGTTCCATTGCCTTCAACACATGAAATATGAATATTTCCATTATAGGTGGGCCTATTATTTCAATATTTCCAACCTTAATGAATATGTATCTTTATTTTTAAAAACAATCTATGATCAAATATTGTATGCTATGTGAAATGTGAGAAATAATTTCTCCATACTCTCTCCCTATATATATTCGTAGTTGTGATTTTTTTCATTTGCATCTAAATGGCAAATGCATGACTCACCTTATTGTACATTTAAATAATGTTTATAGAGGATTTCTATTCGGTCACCTACCGACTCTGCAGAACATGCAACTCCAATTCTGAACATGGAAATCAAGTATTCTCGCATTTTATATATTGTATTGTATCTTTGATTTTCAAAATCATCGATAGCTTCATTATGTTCTTCTACGCATAAGTGCGGATCCAAAATTTCCATCAGTCGCCCATTCAAAGCCATTTTGGAAAAATGATGAAGGCTTAAACCATCCTTGAATATTGCATCAGTTGGCCTTTTTCCTGTTAACAACTCCAACAAAAGTACTCCGTAGCTGTACACATCTCCTTGTGTAGAGACCTCAGTACCCATACCATATTCTGCAATCCAATATATATTATCTAGTCAAGTATTGAAATAGGAAAATGTAAAAGTGGTGGCATTGATTGTGAGCTGGGATGGAGAGCGATAATCCTCTGAGAGTAGGTTCTCGTTCTTTTGCGGAAGTGGTGGCTAGATCAACAGAGAATACAGAAGGGGATCCTCCCTTGAAGTTAGAGCCTAGAATCCAGATTAAGCCAACGTCTTGGCTTGGAGAACCTTCAATCTCATTCTCGGATGCAGATGTGAAGGCTGGGTCGGAAAAATTCAAGTTTGCTCTTGTAGCAAAGTTTGCCAGACCGAAAAATGGAGGAAAACATTTTCGTCCAGGGGTGGAGAGTATAAGAAACCTAGTTCGATCATGGAAACTCGCTGGAACTTGTGAAGCGTTAACGCTGGATTTTCGTCATATTCTTCTCAACTTTTCAATCAAATCTGATATGATCTCGATATGGTTGAAGGAGAGAATTTCAATCGAAGGTTATATGATGAGATTATTTCAATGGACTCCTCTCTTCCGTCCTTCGGAGAGGGATGAGGCCTCCATTCCGACTTGGATATCCTTTCCTAATATTCCTTTATTCTGCTATGAGGAAGCTAATCTTCGAAGTCTTGCCTCAGTGGTGGGTGAAGTTTTAGCAATTGATCGTGCGACCAGTCATGGTACACGTCTTAATGGGGCTAGAGTTTGTGTACTATTGGATTTACTTAAAGATAATCCTAAGAGAGTTAGGATTAGTCATGGGCAAGTTGGTTTATGGCAACCAATTTCTTATGAATCTATCCCTCACTACTGTACCAACTGCTTCAAACTTGGTCACAAAGAAACTCTTTGCAAGCTCAAAGAAGGTCCATCCAAAGATGCTGTTCATAAGCCTATGTCTCTAGATAAACAACCTGTTTCTAAGGCAGGTAAGGAATATAGAGAAAAATCGAAGATCTTTGGAGCTACTGCTATCACTTCTAACAGACCTTTGGTCATTCACGATGGACCAAAACAGAAAGAGTTAGCTCCGGTCATTCATGGCAAAGGGAAGTTTCCTGTTATTTCCCAGTCCTCGTCAGAAGATACTAGTGACATGGCAGCAAATAATGCTGAAGTAGAGAAAGGGGAATATTCAAAATCCAAGTTGGCAAACAATGTGGTTGCTGAGGTGGATACCCAAGAACTTCAAAATTTTGAATTTCAAACTCAAAGTGTAACGGTTCCTACTGTTAAGCCGACTCCTACTCACACGCATCAAGTTTTGGAATTTCAATTGGAGTCTTAGAAGAATAATGCGCATCCGGTTTTGGAAGTAGTGTTGGATCCTAATACGGATACTGCCCATCCGTCTTTGGAAGTTGTTTTGGAGCCTATCAAGGACTCTCCTGTGGACCAGATCATAGAGAAGCCTATTCTTGAGGAGGGGGAGATTTTTGTGCAGATTTCTGGGGAATCTTCTCCGCTTCAACGATCAACTCCAAGATTTGGTGCTATTTCGTCGATTTCGGAAAAAACACAGACAAGGAAAGATTTGCTGGCTAAAGGTTCTCAGCCGTTGATCCTTAAGAACCAGTTTCCTACTGTTGAGGCAGAGGAAGAAGATGAATCAGAAGAGGAAGAGGATGACGATGATTTTTCTACTTCTAATCCTACAAAACCAGATTATTCTTCTGATCTTGGAAGTGCTAGAACTAAGAAACTGAAAAATCGAAGACGTCGATCGTGGTCCAATCTAGGTCCTCCTAAACGGACTAGATCAAAGAGAAACCTCTAAACATATTTTTATGTCAGCTCTAATCTGGAATATCAGAGGAATTAATAATTCCTCATCACTCCTTAGACTAAAAAATATGTTAAAAAGTTTTAAACCTCTTCTGTTGGCTGTGCTGGAACCAATGTCTAGAAAAGACATAAAATTTGAACGAATGCAGTTAATTCTGAAATCCCGAATAGCAACCTCCAATGACGTTAATAACTGTGGGTCTATTTGGGTGTTTTGGTTCGGAGATCCCTCAAAATTTCGAGTAGTGCATCAGTCGTCTCAATTTATCCTTATTGATGCTGAAGTGGAGCAGAAAAAGTGTGTTTTTTGTATTCTTAGAGCTTCTTGGTTAATTGAAGAACGTCATAAATTATGGAATGATTTAAAAGAGTTGCTGAAAGATGTTGGGAGTCTACTCATTGTAGGGGACTTTAACTCTATTCTATTTCCTGATGAAAAGAAAGGTGGGAGGTTTCCAAATCGTGTATCTATGGAAGACTTAGGAGAACTCATTGGGGCTCTACAATTAGTTGACGCTGGTTTCTCGGGTAATAGATTCACATGGTGTAATAATAGGCAAGGAATTAATCGAATTTGGGCAAGATTGGATAGGGCCTTAGTGTCTCCTCCCTGGATTTCAGAATTGGGTACACCTTTGGTATCGCATCTACCAAGACTGTCATCCGATCATTGTCCTCTTCTTATTCGATTTTTTAAACCTTTACAGGGACCTAGTCAATTTCGATTTCTGGATTTCTGGGCTGAGAGGGAAGGCTTCTTGCAAATTGTGAGGGAGTCTTGGTTTCCTAGAGTGGAAGGTTCTCCTTTGTATCGTTTCTTTTCAAAACTCAAAAGGCTGAAGGGTGCTCTAAAAGTATGGAATAAGGAGGTTGTGGGCAACGTACAAAAAAGACTGAAGGAAGCAGAAACTAAGGTCCAAGAATATGAAAACCTACTTGCCACTCAAGGTTGGGATCAAAATCTCTATTTAGAGTGTCAAAAATCCAAGTTGGAGTATGCTACTTGGGCAAATAACGAGGAGTCGTTTTGGAAGCAAAAATCAAGAGTTTCTTGGCTCAAGGAAGGTGACAGAAACACTAAATTCTTTCACCTTTCTACTAAGATTCATACATTGAGAAACTCGATTAGACGAATTAGAAAATCTGATGGGACATTTATAGAAGACCAAGAAGAAATTGGTAGAGAGGTAGTCCATTCTTTTAAAGAGCTACTTAACTCTTCTCAAAGATGTTCTTATAGAAATTTGCTGGAGGGGCTAAATTGTAAAGTTATTGCTCAGCAGAATGATCGGTTGTGTGCTCTTCCTAATGAAATTGAGGTTTTGCAAGCTGTACAAAGTATGAATGCCCAAGGAGCAGCAGGTCCGGATGGTTTCTCGGGGAATTTCTACGTTAAATGTTGGGATATCATCAAGCATGACTTGATGAAGGCAGTCATCAATTTTTTTCAGGAAGGCGTTATCCCAAAATCTGTCAATGCCACGTCTATTGCCTTGATCCCTAAGAATGAGGTACCTCTATCCTTTTCTGATTTTAGGCCTATTAGTTTATGCAATTTTTTGTATAAAATTTTATCTAAAATCTTGGCCTCGAGATTAGGAGAGCTTCTACCTTCCTTAATCTCTCCTGAACAAGGTGCTTTTGTTAAGGGTAGGAATATCTATGATAATATTGTGTTGGCTCATGAAGTGCTAGATGATCTTAATCCGAAAGTTAGAGGGAGTAATGTGGCAATGAAGATCGATATGAAGAAAGCTTATGACAGGCTTGAGTGGCCGTTCTTACGGGCAGTACTTCTCAAGTTGGGGTTCTCGGAAGAATTTCTGAAGTTGATTAACGGGTGTCTGGAAAGTGTATCTTATTTGGTGCTAGTCAATGGGTGCTCATATGGATTTTTTGGAGGTAGTCGTGGTCTAAGACAAGGAGATCCCTTATCTCCTAGTCTTTTCATTCTCGCGGAGGAAGCACTTAGTGTGGGACTGAATCATTTAGCACAATCAGGACAAATGGAGAGATTTGCAGTTTCAAAAAAAGGGGTAGCCCCTAGCCACCTCTTATTTGCGGACGATTTGATCATTTTTTCTAAAGCTACTACGAAGTCTCTAAAAGTTATCAAAGAATTTCTGGAATCTTATGAGAAGGCATCAGGTCAGCAAGTCAGCTTAGAAAAAAGTTGTTTTTTTGTGGCTAATCATATGGAAGGAAGGAGAATAGATCTTGTTAAAACAATTCTGGGTTTTCCAAAGGGCTCTTTACCAACCAATTATTTGGGTGTTCCGCTGTTTACTGGAAGAGTTACGAGAGAAATGTGTAGGGGCTTGGTTTCCAAGATCTCGAGGAAGATGATGGGTTGGAAGTCCAATCTTCTATCTGAAGGTGGTCATTTAACCTTACTTTCACATGTACTCACTTCCATTCCAGTGTACCTAATTTCAATTCTACCCATTCCAAAGTATATTTCAGATTCTTTGGAATCGAGCTTTGCTAAATTCTTTTGGGGTAGTACTGAGGGTAAAAGGAAAAATCATCTTGTTGCTTGGCATAAAGTATGTAAACCTAAGCTAGAAGGTGGGCTAGGTATTAAAACTCTTGCTGAGATCCATAAAACAGGTTTAACGAAAACATGCTGGAGATTGGTAAATGAGAAAGGGTTGTGGATAGACTACCTTAAGAAGAAGTATGTCAAGGATGGAAATTGGTGGACTCCGTCAAAAACGAGGGGCTCCAAGATTTGGAGAACTTTTCGAAATTTTCTTCATCCAACAATTAGACTTTCAAAATATTTGATTGGAGACGGTGCGACGACTTCTCTCTTCCTACACAACTGGAGAGGTTCAGTTCCGTTGATCGATTCCTATCCGGATGAAAATAAACAAATTATGGTGAAGGAGGTATGGAGTCATGTGGGCTGGAATGTTTCTAAACTTAGAGACCTAATTCAAGATGGCAATGCAGTGGAAGAGATTATTGCTTTTAATCTTCAGCAAACAAGTTTTGATAGAACAATCTGGAAGCCGTCAAAATCTGGGTTGTTTTCGTCCCGTTCGGCATGGGAATCAGTGAGAGAAAGGGGTAATGTATCTCATATCTGCAAAGCAATCTGGAAGGCTCAGGTACCCACCAAGATGAAGACTTTGGCGTGGAAGATCTATCATAAAGCATGTCCGGTGGATTGGATCCGAAAAAAATGGGGTTTCTCCATGGCGTCAAGATGTCCATGCTGTGAAGATGATGAAGAAACTGTTGAACACCTTTTCTATAAATGTTCTTTTTCTATAAAGGTGTGGAATTTTTTTAGCTGCCACCTTCTAGATGAGCAAGTCAGAATTATGACGCCTGGATTACTTCTTAATTGGGGCCTATCGAAAAATTCTCAATTTGGAAATGTCAATGGAATGATTCCATGGGTAGTATGCTGGAACATTTGGATCACTAGGAATAAATGTATCTTTGAGAACAAGAAGGCCTCTGTCCAGGGAGTTATATTCAGCTGTTTGAAATGGCTAAAAGAACTAGAAGATCATCAGATTTTCAAATATCCTTCCTCAGATGATGAAATCAAAAAGCTTCAAGCTATAGGTATACATAGGAGAACGATTCCTCAAAGACGTATAGTCAAAGTCTGCTGGAAAAAACCGCCAGCTGGTTGGTTTAAACTTAATACTGACGGTGCGGCAAGAGGTAACCCAGGTATTTCAGGAGGTGGTGCTATTCTAGGTGATGATCATGGAGAACTTGTGGCAGCAGGGCACTGGGTTTTCGGAGAAGCGACAAACAATGTAGCTGAAATCCGTGCATTGGTAGTTGCATTGGAGAGCTTTGATTTAGTTGGTAAAAAAATTATTGTTGAAATGGATTCAGCTATCATAGTGAGGGGTCTTGCAAGTCATGTAGTCTCTTGGAAACTAGACGAATGGATATATGAGGCACGGACAATGCTATCGAAAATCGAAGTCAGAGTAACTCATGTTTGGAGAGAGGCAAATGTTGTTGCAGACGCCCTTGCTGCAGTAGCAATTCATAGTCAATAGTCGATGAAGTTCATGCGAGTAATGGAGTTACCTATTAATGTTAAACATGCTTATACTGGAGATAAGCTTGAATTGCCTCAACTTCAAATTGTAAATCGTTAGGGTCTGCCCTATGTACAAATTTTCCCATATATAATATAAATCATCTTGCTTGCTTAGCAAAAAAAAAAAAAAATAATGTTTATAGAGAGAGGTCTCTTATTTTTATTATAAGATTGTGGCCGTTATTGGGTCGTCATTTATGTTTGGTATTTCCTTGTGTATACTTCTTACGACATTCTGCTGAGAAAGTATGAGTATTGCTGGCGTAAATGAACATTAACTAACATTTTAGAATCACACACACACACACAAAAAAAAAAAATTGTGATAATCTAACTACCCCATGTGGTACGCTCAATCAACTCTCCTGACGTGACAAGTTCGGGAACTGTAGATCTGTACGCCTTGAGATACAAAACTACACTTCCTCATAAAATGTGTGTCCCGAGGTGTGTAGATCTATGGTTCCAAACTGTCACGTGAGGAGAGTCAATTGAGTGTGCCACGTGGGGTAGTTAGATTGTCATGACTTAAAAAAATGCCTTTTTATCACATGAAATCTTAGCTATTATAGTTATAGAGAAGGAAGAATTGATAGGAAAATGGATTCCTAGGAAATTAAGATTTGCAGGTGTATGATTGTTGAGCATTGCACATTAAAATCAATTTTATTATTATAGTTGTGATAATATGATGGCCCTTTTTGACAAACACCCCCTACACCCCTATCATAGAATTATAGATCATTTGCCTCACGATACATAGAACCATAAATCTTTTTCTTATATATCCAAGGCAAATGATCTATGGTTCTGTGATGGGGTTGTTTGTCAGAGGAGAGCGTCATATTATCACAGTTCTTAATATTAGGATAAATTTCTTTTATTTAAGAGATTGAAGATGACTATTTTGGAAAGAAAAATCAAGAGTTTTTTTTTTTCTTTTGGGTAAGAGGTCATTTTTCATTAATCTAAGGAGCATCAATTATGTTACTCCACCAATCATCACTGGTTAGTTCCGTCCTTGCTTAGGAAAAAGATGCTTGACTGTACCCCTATCCAACTGTGTATGGACGGTCACAAATACTAAGACTACAACTTGGGCCAGTTGGAGAGTAAACCCCGACTCAACCCAAGTAGTAAAACCCTCAACCTGAGTTTAACTCAACCTAACTATTGGGCGTAAGCTCACTAACCCAAGTTCTGCTCAAGCTTGATCTTCTACAGTCTGATTGAGTTTTGGTTAGCTCGAGTTAGGTAATTTTGGACCGTTTGGTCAGGTTGAGCTTGTTGAATAACCATAATTTCATTTTTATTAGCAAATAAATTTTATATTTAAAAAAAAAAAAAATACAACATAAAAAATGAAACTACTAGTAAATAAAATCACACAACCTTCAAATCCATCATTGAGAGAATATTTAGACAAATCATATTGAACCAAAGTTCACATTAATATTAACTAATTGTCCACAAGTCATAATAATATGATGAAATAAAAAAATCAATAATTAATGTAAAAATATTTATATATTAGTATGTAGCATCAAGTTCGGATTGAGTCGGTTTGCTCATATCCTCAACCTGAGCTCAACTAGATTTGAAATTGGGTTGAGATATTGTAACCCATGCTCAACTCAACTTTTACATAACTTAGCCCAGACTCATCCATCAATCAGGTTGAGTTCGGGCCAACATGCCCAAGTTACAGCCCTAACCAATATTAGTAAGCTAGTTACCAGTAGAAAAGATCGAGCTCAAAGGGAATTTTTAATATTCACCAAAACATGGTGTGGTCTGTCTAAACTCTAAATGGGAATTTTAGAAACACCCCCTCTGTAAACTGGTGATATCAAGTTTACCCCCTTTCAAAATGCAAGATTAGGCTTAGCCCTCTGAATTGTAAGTCAACATTGTGTTTTCTTGATGATTCACCGGCAAAATTTTGATGTTTTTTCAAAGTATTCTTTAAATACTTAAATTACTAGATCAAAATTATGAAAAAATAAATAAAATAAAAACAAACAAACAAACAAATAAAATTTTCCTGTTAAATCATCAAGAAAAAACAACTTTGACTTGCGGTAGATATAAAATGAATTGGAAATCTTTGTTCTCAATAATGAGAAACAAGAAAGAATTGTCATTTTATATAGATCTGAAAAAATTACAATAATAGCTATAACGTAACAACTCTATCAGTTAAAATAACAAATCTAGTAACCACTTCTAACAACTGGAATAGAAGACTCTCACGTGACTTTGTTACACAGCTCATGATCTGTTACAATTGCCTTAACTATAGCTGGTATTGGGCAAGTCTGGCTATCATCCCCCCTCAAGCGAAAGGGTCGAGGGACAATGCACATTTGAGATCTTAAATGCAGAAACCTTGAGCTTGTAAGATGCTTAGTTAATAAATCAATAGGTTGATCTTCACTTGGAACAAACTGCAGTTGAAATTTGTTTTGTAGAACCTGCTCCCTTATGAAATGAGGATCAATCTTAATGTGTTTTGTTTTTGCGTGAAACACTGAATTTTTGGCTATATAGCAAGCACTGATGTTATCAGACCAGAGAATTGGTATCTGACAAAGTGGAATACACAGCTCCTTCAATAAAGCCTGTGTCCACACAATTTTTGTAGTAGCAATGGCAAGACCCCTATACTCTGATTTGACACTGCTTCTTGATACGACCTTTTATTTTGAGGCTGACCACCAAGACACCAGATTATTGCCAAGATAGGCTAAGTAACCACTCGAACTTTGATGATCATCTGGTTGTGTACCCCAATCTGCATCTGTGAAGGCTTCAATCAGAAATTCACTAGAAGACTGTAACAAAAGTCCATCAGTCATTGTCCCTCTAAGATAACGTAAGATTCTTTTTATTAAAAACCAGTGAGCGAAAGTTGGTTGTTGCATAAATTGACAAGCCTTGTTGACAGCAAAATCTATGTCTGGACATGTCATGGGACATATTGTAAAGCTCCTACAACACTTCTATACATAGTCATTGTAGCCACCCTATTTTTGCATCTGCCTAATTCGACAATTCGTCACCTGGTTACCGTGAATTTCTAATGATGAGTGTAAAGAACTCAAAGGCTTATAAGTACTGTTTCTGACTTTTCCCATTTCCAATCCTTTTACCCTCTCTATTTGTTGCGATTCAACATAGAAATTTATGCACGCTTAAGATCGCTACATGTTACACCTTATTTAGCAAGCATGTACGATTTAAGTTCGTTACACAAGTAGAAAACTTAAAGACCTCGCTACGCTAGGAAAACATGACTTCGAAATTTAGAAATAATTACGTTGGGACTGAAAGAAACCTTATGCAAAAATCTATAAAAATAGACAAAATGATAAAAATACCCCTCATGAATTTTGGTCCTTCAAAAAATCTCAAAAATACCTCAATTGCACTTAGAATGTGATTTCGAGTCTAACGAGACCCAAATCAACGAAAACAGAGAAATTTAGGAAAAAACTTAAAAAATGATCGAAATACTCTTCAACATCCAAATTCAACCTAGAAACCCCGATCCCTAGGAAAACATAATAAAAAATCAAATCAAAATCCAGTTAAAAATCTAATCTAGTGAAATCTAAAACTCAAATTAAAAATTAACCAATTAGAGTTAAAAATCAAATAATTAAAATTAAAATTGAATAATTAAAACTTAATCAAACAATCGAATTTAATTAAAATCAAATTAAAAATCATTCAACCAATTAAAATGCAAAATCAAATTAAAAATCACCCAAACAATAAATTCAAATTTAAATCAAAACCCAACAAAATTAACAAGTTCAAATTTAAATCCAACAAAATTAACAACTTCAAAATTCAAAATTGAACTCAGTCGATCAAATCAAATTGAAATTAAATCTTAAATGAACAAGTAAAATTTGAAATCAAATGCAAAACTAATTTTAAATTAAAAGAAAAATCAAGTTAAAATTTAAAAACCAACCAACTAATAATTTCAATGCAAAATCAAAATCCAAAATAAACCAATCACAACTCAGTCACAAAGGACAACTATTGTGGTACGAGTAGCGTGGGATCGCTACTCCTATTCTCTAATAAAAAAAAAAAAAAAACGTGTTAACAAAAGAATGGAAATAATGATTTTTTATAAATAACATTTCTATAAAACGTTCTCTTGGAACTAAGGAGGGGTCCTCTCTAATGTTTTTGGGCTGGCTCACACACGTCTCTCTCCCTGCTCATCTTCTCTCCACGCCTCTTCTCAAACAGCAGCAAGCTCTGGACGTCTTCTTCTTCTTCTCTTTGGTCGGCCAAGCTCTCCTTCCCCTGCTGCATCTCCTCCAACACAGCCCCATCAACGCCCTTTGTTGTCCCCTTTTTGCTCACCATCAAACCTGCAACCTCATCACCAATGTCCCAGCCTTCCTCTCTCACTTTATAACAACCTCATCTTCCTCCTTGTTGGTTGCAACAGCAGCCCTCATCTCTCACTGCCCTCACAGTCCACGTCCTGTTGCTGCCCAACGTACACTTTTTCTACAACTCACCTCACTCTCTTCTTCTTCATCTGTGGTTGAACCTACAACACAGCCTGCTGCTGTGAGACTTGCAACATCCTCTTGCTGCCCAACATTCAGTACAGCCACCTTCCTCTACCCCCAACTCTCCACTTCATTGCAACACCTTCTTCTTCCTCCCCATTAAATCTGCAACGCCCAGACTCTCCATTTCACTGCAACGCCTCTTCCAATCTTCATCTCCAATCAGTGTCCCAGTAGCCATCTCTCTCAGCCATTGTCTTCTTTGCACATAATACCGTCACTTCTCAGCTCAGACTCTGTGTTGCTGCCACAGCATCAGTATAGTGCGTATCAAGGCGTCCATCTCACTGTCCTTGCTCTCGCCAGTATTCACAGGTCTTTGAGTCCTACCTGAAGGAATCAACCCACTATTCCCGATTCAATAAGTAAGTTTACTTTTATTTTTATTATTTATTCTTGCATATCGCATAGGATCCGATAGTTTCTTTTATGTATTCTTATATTTTTTATAGAGGTAGGACTAGGAGGGTATTTTTTTTTTTTATGTAGTTTTTTTATATTTTTCATATTGATAAGAGTAGGATAATTCTTTTTATGTATTCTTTTCTATGTTTTATTCATTTTTATCTATTTATTAGGAGAATCTGCTTTTTTGTATTATTTTTCACTATTTATTCGTCTTTGTATATCAATAGGGTTCGCCAAATATTTATTTTATATATTTTCTTAGTTTTTTTTATTTATTTATATTTTTTTGCATATTAATAGGTTAGGAGAATATTTTTAGGCCTCATCTTACTTATTTTTGTTTGTTAGTCTTTATTTTTTATTTTATTTTTGCATGTTAGTAATATTAGAGGATTTTTTTTTATCATGATTATTATGATCAAATTGGATTTACATGATTTTTTATGATGTTCGAGCTCTTCGTATTATTTTAAGATTTTTCCATGTGATTAGTGTATCCCTTGACTTGACAAATATGTATGTTGTTGAATGATGACTATTTTGATAAAATTGAAAATCATGTATGCATGCTCGTTTGGTTATTTTAAGGATTCGATGAATATGAAAATTTTCTTATGGATTTTTTTTTCAAATTTGGAAATTTTATGCAATGATATTTGTCAATCTCCAATTTGGTAAGTATGATAACTTGGATGTTTTGTTGTTTGGTAAATTTCTAATCTGGTGAATCTTGACAAATCCATAATTTTCTAATCCGGGACTTCATGTTCATATAAATCTTTTTTTAAGAAATTATTTGTGAATCATTGAAGAACTCATATTTGGAAATTTTCTAATATGGGATTGCATAGTTTTCTATTTTGGGAGAATATATTCATAGATTTCTAATTTATAAATTTCATATTTTAATAATTTTCCAATTTAAAAGATTTTACATTTTTATATTTAGAAGGTTCACATTAATATGGAAATTTGGGTGTTCTTAATTCAAAAATGTACATTTATTGAAACTTGCTACTTTGGAGAATGTCTCTTTTAAATTTCTAATTTGGGAATTCAGCATATATTTTTTTGAATTCTAATTTGGGAAACTTTCGATTCCCAATTAGAAA
The DNA here is from genome assembly GCF_017979445.1 of Akebia trifoliata. Lineage (NCBI taxonomy): Eukaryota > Viridiplantae > Streptophyta > Magnoliopsida > Ranunculales > Lardizabalaceae > Akebia > Akebia trifoliata. The sequence continues at coordinate 50,164,571 of NC_141385.1, read as the reverse complement.
ATTCTATGAGTTTTAATTTGGCAGTTTCTACTTTGGACGGTTTGGGAAATCCTTGCATGTGGAATTTCTTAATTGAGTTTAGATCATAGAGCTAAGTTAAGGCTCTTTCAGATCCTTCTATATTTTGTGGAATTCCAAGAATAATCATGTAATAATTAGGACAATCTTAGACATAGGATTCATTTGGCAAACTTGATATAAATTGATGATGATGATTGGACTGTAGTCTTGACCGTAGTCTTCCCTGTTGACCATAAGTTAGTTTTGGATCATAATAGAGATCGATTATCTTGGTCGGCCGGGTTTGGTGCCTAACACCTTCTGAAACCCGTAATCTGACCCCTTACCCATATCTCTGATCCGTGGATCGACCCATATCCATTTGGAGTTAATTTTGGTTCCTAGACCCAAATTAGGTAGTAACTCTTATATTTCAAAATCCCCTATTTAATAAATCGGACTCCTCCTCACTATTTAGTGAAGAAGGGTCGAGACGATTTCAGTCACATCTTCCATAATTTCACCATCAAACTTGGACAAATGCTTCCTTATAGCCCCTAGAGTTTTTGCTGGTTTGCTGTCATACATGTCTGTCCTATGGAGAAGATCAGAAATATACTTTGTTTGACTCAAGTGCATAGATCCTTTATCATAGGAGACTTCTATTCCCAAAAAATAAGAGAGATTACCCAAGTCCCATAATGCAAAGATATAATTTAGTTTTGCTATCAAAGTACGAATCATTGTGTGTAAACTTCCTGTGACTATAATGTCATCCACATACACCAAAACTACCAAAGTTGATACCTTATCAAAGTAAAGAAACATGGAGTTGTCTGTCCTTCATAAATTAAAGCCCCATTGAAGAAGAGCTGAGTTGAATCTGGTGAACCAAGCCCTTGGTGCTTGTTTAAGACCATACAAAGCCTTCTTTAATTTGCAAACCTTATTTGGAAATTGAGAGTCAGAAAACCCGGGTGGTTGAGCCATAAAAACTTATTTTTCTAGCTCTCCATTTAAAAAGGCATTATGAACATCAAGTTACCTTATTATCCAGCAAGAACTGAGAGCAATAGTGAGTACTATTCTAATTGTTGCAGCTTTAACCACAAGATTGAATGTTTCAAAATAATCGAGGCCATGGGTTTGAGTAAACCCCTTAGCTACGAGTCTAGCTTTGTGTCTTTCTATACTTCCATCTGGTCTGTATTTGAGTTTATAAACTCACTTGCAGCCAATTAGATTTGTCCCTGATGGTTGATCAACAAGTTCCCAGGTATTGTTGTTGTGCAAAGCATCCAACTCAATCTTCATTGCTTCTATCTAATTGGGATCTTTGAGAGCTTGCTTCAAAGTCGTTGGTTCTACTATTTTAGTTATTGCAAGATCGAAAATTTTCTTTTGTTTGGTAATGCCATGCATAGCCCTGGTAGTCATTCTCTGTGTTGGAACAACAGAAATGTTCGGAATTGGATCTGTAGAATTAGGAAAATCAATGGACCTAGGAGAGGCAACAATAAATGGTGATGGTTCAACAATTGGAAGCTGAATAGATGAAGACTCAAGAACAGTAAGCTGAGGAGAAGGTAGAGAAGTGACGATTCTTTGACTTTTATCAAATGGGAGTGAAATAAGAGCAGGAGGAAAATACTCTCTAATAGTATTTTCTGGTGATATTGGTATGTTTTCGGTGCTAGAGGATACATAGATTTATCAAAGATAACATGAGGAGTAACATAAACTTGGCCAGACATATTATCAAAACATAAGAATCCTTTTTTAGTAGAACTATGGCAAAAAAATACACATTTTACTGACCTATACTGTAGCTTATTGATCGTATGCAAGACTTGCTGTAGAAATGCAGAGATAGAAATTTAAGAGATGGACTTTGGGTAAGTCAAATTCGTTCCACAGGGACAATCGAGACTCAAAAGCTCATTCGGATTAAAATGCCAAAACAGAATTAGAAAACAGATTCCTTAAGAACATATTTGTTGCACAAATAAGATGAAAATCAACTTGAAAGTTAAAATCAAAACATGAAATAAAGATTGAAAATCTAAGAGAGAGATTAGAGAAGTCAATCAAGCTTTTGCAAATAATCCATAATGTAGATCAATTATGAAAATAACTCAACCCATGGAGCAAGTCACTGCTCATGGATCGGAAGGAGGATCAATTAAATCTTTGAAAGTAATCACAAGCTATTTGTAGACACCCCATTTTTGCACTCGCCTGATTAATCAACTCGTCAACCCGATTGCAATGATTCCCAATGATGGATGTGTATTCCATTGCTTTATTTTGTTACCAGATATGTTTCAAAAATCCGGATGAGGTATCTCGAATTGACAAAACCTTAGAAACCACGCTACGCTAGGAAAATACAATCCCAGAAACATAGAAATCATCATCTTGCAGATCAAAAAGAAGCTTCACGATAAAAATCACTAAAAATTAACCAAATTACTAAAATACCCCTAACCTCAAGACAACCCTAGAGCCTACGTTACGCTTAGGAAAACTCTCTCGAACACATAAAATAAAAAATTGGAACCAAATAAATCATTTCTCCAATTTTAACAGAATTTGACAAAATTACGAAAATGCCCTCATAAAGTTCACAACCATTTCACATAAAAATTTTCATAAATGACACAAACCAACATTCTCATTGAATTCCTTATGAAAAACCAATTCTAAAACATCCTAGAACATTAAAAACCGACTTAAAACGTGAAAAGTCCTCTCCGGGGGCAAAACGGTAATTTCACAATTTTCATAATTAAAAAATTCGAAATTAATAAATAAAATATTAAATAATTAAAGTGAAACATTAATGAAATTAATTTAAAAATTTGAACCTAAAAATCGATCAATCGGACTTTCGGGTAAAATTGTTGAGGGTTCGTGGGATATTTCTTTAAGGACCCCTCCATTTGGAGGTCCAAAGAATTAAAGAAATAATGGAAGGGGGTTCTCCAAAAATTAAAAGTAAATCAAGCAAGACTAAAGTCAAGGTATTAAAGTCAATCAAGTGAGACTAAAGTCAAAATTAAAGTCAATTAAGCAAGACTGAAGTCAAGATATTAAAAGTCAATCAATTAAGACTAAAGTCAAAATATTAAAAGTCAATCAAATAAGACCAAAAGTCATAATAGAACTCTAATTAAATAATAACTCTATCTAATAGAGTTCTAACTTAAAAACAATTCTACCTAAAATAATTTTAATTAAAACACAATTCTACCTAAAATAAGTCTAACTAAAACACAACTCTAATTAAAAGATCTCTAATTAAACACTAACTCTATCCAAATCAACCCCTAAAAACATCTATAAATAGAGGTGCTCACACCCTATTTTCGTATGAAATCATAAACCCTAAGAGAAGTAGGTCTAGAAGCTCCCCTAGCCCCCCATAAACCCTAGTTTTGGAGCCCCAACTCCTTAGCTAACATCCCTCCTTCAATTTTAGTCTAGAAAACACCCAAAAGCCTTCTAAAAACATCCCCAAATCTGCAACGAACTTGAAGAGTTCAAATTAAAAAACAAGGAGATACCTTGCCTCGGAGATCCGAAGTCAAATCCGGAAGCAGAACGAAGCAAGGGAGCACGGTACAAGGAGCTCTTTTTGTCAGATCTAAGGGAATAAAGTCCTTGCATCGGAAAGGTATTTTTTTTTTTATTATTTTCTATTTTTATCTAGGTTTTAGCAATGTAATTTACTTGGGAATTTAGTAGAGACCGGCTTTGGCCGGGCGGGATTGGTGCCTAACACCTTCCAATCCCGTAACATGATCCCCGAATTCAGTTTTTTTTTGGTTTTAGATTAGTTTTATCCGTTTAGAGTCATTGATCGGTTCCTAGACCGTAATAACTAGGTGGCGACTCCCAAACCTCAAGGGTCAAAAGCGGATCCGCACACCCCGCGAATCGAGGGCGCTTTCACTATTAATGAAAATCCTAACATGATTGAGACTGCCCAACTTATATTCTGATTCTTCACAGAGCATAGCCGTTCTTGAACTTATCTAAGTAATGGCTATCAAAGTTGAATCAGAAATATAAGCTAGATTACCTTAATCAGAGGAGAGTTTTCAGAATAATAAACATGTAAGCAAAGTAAGAATCTAACACTACATTAGAGGGGTGAATTTGCTCTGGCTTTCTTAACAAAAGAAAAGAGAAGATGATGCACTGTAATCTTTATTTGATAGTTCCCAAAGAATTACAGAAAGTACTAGAGATTGGATCACTCTTGATGTTCTCACTACACTCAAAAGCTCTCTCAAAAGAAAATTACAGAGAATTACAAAGAGAAAATGAAAAATTACAGAAGAAGAGAAGAAGAAAAGGCCCTCTCTCTGAAATCAATCCTCCAATTTATAACATTCGTATTCGGGTTATTGGGTTGATTTGGTGGATGATTTAATTCGAAAGTTTTTGTGCAAATATCGAGGACAAATTCCTCAAGATGACCGTGTCGCAACAAGGGCTAGCCACAACGCGGTGACGTGGCACCCTTTTCAACTTAGCTTTGGTTGCTCGCATCCTCTTTGCTCGCATGTTGTAAAAGTAATTGTTACATCTTTTGTTGGTTTTCGAATGTACCCTTTTCACTTGAAATTAACAACAAATTTTCAGTAGCTATATTAATTTGGGACTTTAATATAATTCATTATTTATTTAGAGGAATTAGCATGTATACAATGACAATTTTAGTGTAAATATGGTCCCAAAATCGAATAATTGGACCTTATCACTTATGATTGTTATATGGTCTAATGAAAGGATAACATAAACAATCAAAAACACGAAAAGCCTTATAATCAGGTTGTTTGTTAAAATGTATAGAGTAAGGAGTATTAAACTTTAGCACTTTGCTTGGCATTCTGTTGATAAGAAACACAGCTGTTTGGAAGGCATACTGCCAGAACTTCATTGGCATAGAAGCATACGCCAACAAAGCTAATCCAGTCTCAACAACATGTCTATGCTTCCGTTCGACTCATCCATTCTGTGATGATGTATAAGGACAAGTAAACCTATGAATAATGCCATCAAATTTCAGAAAAGAGAGAAAAAACTTAAACTCCCCTCCATTATCAAATTGTAGACTCTTGATCTTGGTTTCGAACTGTCTCTCAACCAGCAATTTGTATTGCTTAAAATAGGTAGAGCTTGATCTTTAGACTGTAGTGGGAAAAACCACGTGAATCTGGAATAATCATCAACAAACAAGATGAAATATTTTGCACCAAGAGTAGATATGATAGGAGCAGAACCCCAAATGTCCGTATAGATCAGTTCTAATGGTTTTGATGCACGAGAAGAAGAAAGAGATAAAGACAATCTGTGACTCTTGACTAATTGACATGAAGAACAAATTGAATGTGTATTATTGGAAGCTGAAATGCTACAAGTATGTAAAATTCTAGTTACAATATCAAAACTAGCATGACCTAATCTATAATGTCATAGCTCAGTTTTATTTGTGAAAGAACTAGAATCAGAAGCGTTTCTATGATGATTATTCTTAGTACTGACAAAGGCTCTCTTCGTGCCTACAATAGGAAACCTATATAGTCTATTCTCAAGCTTGCCTTGAGAAAGAACCTTTTTCGTATACTGATCTTTCACAAAGAAAGAATTAGAGTGAAATTCTATTAAATCATTGTTATCCAAACAGAACTTAGTCACACTAATCAGGTTTGCTGAGATGAAAGGCACATGAAAAATTTTGTTGAGCTGGAAAGAATGTGTACTAAAGAGAAGATCTGAAGAACCAAGAGAGATGGAAAGTTACTTAGCATTCCCAATGGTCACATGATCACTTTCTGTGTAGGCTATAGCATTGTTGAGATTGGTTGGGTTTGGAGTCAAATGATGACTGGCACTGGAATTAAGGAACCAATTCTCATCTGCAGCTACATTTGACGAAGCAATCATAGCAGGCATTGTTCATGTATTTCCTGGAGAGTGGGAGCTGTCATTCTGATCTCTCTGGAAAGAAATATCAAGCTGGTGATAACAAATATGGACAATATGTCCAAACTTGCCACATAATTGGCATTGAGGTTTATCATTAGAATTGATGGATCCTCTTCTACCTTGTGCAATTCTACCTCCACGACCACGACTTCTATTGTAATATCCCTGTCCATTGTAACCTTGGGTAGTTCCTTGACTACGGCCACCATAGCTTTTTCTTCCACCACCTCTATTGTTGGAGGATGAAGCAAAATTAGCAGACATGTTTGAGCCATTCTCAATTGAGTTTTGTTGCTCAAGACGATTCTCAAATGATAACAACATGTTGTGAACAGCTTCAAGAGAAATCTGATCATCTCTTGTATTTATTGTAGTGACTACTGCATTATAATCAGCACCAAGCCCTCCTAGAAGATTTAGTATTTGATCTTTCTCAGATATAGGTTCTCCAATGGCAACAAGATTATTTGAAGCTCCCTTGATTTTCATGATGTAGTCGATCATGTTCTGAGATTCTTTCTTGGAATTTTGCAATTCTAAGTGAAGTTGCATGATTCAAGCTTTTGAAGAAGAAGAGAAAATACTCTCTAGAGCAATCCAAGCAGAGTGTGAGGTAGTATGGCCAATGATCTGAGCCATAATTCCTGGGTGAGAGAAAAGTAAATTCAACTGAAAATAGTGCGATCTTATCTTTTCCATGTGATGAAAGTATGATTGATCTCTCCAGAATCTAACTCATGTGCTGGACAAACAAAGGTTCCTTCTATGAAATCTTCAGATCCATTGGCAAAGGTAACGTTGTCAATCTGAGATCTCCATAGGATGTAGTTGGATTGATCAAGTTTCACAGGTAAAGAATGATTGAACATCTGTTGAATAGGAACAAACGCCATTAATGAAGCTTGACCAGATCCAATCGAACCAGAGGTAGAAAAAGATTGAGAGTTGGCGGAAGTTATGGTTGGATCGAAGGAAAAAAGGAGAGAAAGAAATCCTAACCTTGCTCTGATACCAAGATAGAAAGTGAATTGGAAATCTCTGTTCTCAATAATGAGAAACAAGACAGAAGTGCTATTTTATATAGATTTGAACAAATTACAATAAGATCTGTAACCTAACAACTTTATCAGTTAAAATAACAAATCTAGTAATAAACTCTAGCAGCTGGAATAGAAGACTCTCACGTGACTTTGTTACACAGTTCATAATCTGTTACAATTGCCTTAACTATTTTAGATATTGGACAAGTTTGGCTATCAGCGGTTAAAGGGTAAATCTAATCATTCATTTTGCAAGGGGTAAACCCAAAAGCACTAACTTAAAGGGGATATTTCCATAAATACCCAACTCTAAATCACCTTTTAAATAGGGGTTGGATGATTGGATCTGTTGAAAAATGAACATCAATCCTAAAATCGAATGGCTAATCACTACGTGACGGTCCAAAACCATCGAATTATGGAACCATTCAACAGTCTCGACCATCAAATTGGGCTTGTCAAAAAAAATATTTGGCGGCTAAAATCGTAGAATCATATTTTTGACAGTTATAGGCTGTCGAATCGGGGATTCTTACCAATCAATTGCATAGTGTTTCTCTAATGGACCATGGGCTTGAAATTAGAATCAATTGGCGAAAATTGAAAACCCAATACAAAAGTTAATATTGAAATCTTGTACATTTGATTCTGTCCTGAATTGAATTCTTTGAAGATAACCATAGAAACAACACCTACTACTACTCTCACCTAATACTTGAACGCCTAGGACTTAAAAATCACTTCCCCTCAAACTACTACTCTCTCTACTCTCAACTCTTTACTAACAACTCATCACTTACTCTCAACCCCCTACTCTTTCAAGTCAATCAAGAAAACTTAAGGAAGCACATCCCTTGAAAATAAAAGAAGATTAATAAGATCAATAAGATCAAGGTGGGTTTTGGACAAAAGAGAATTCTACTTCTCCCCCTTTTCTCCCCCTCAACTCTCCTTTTTTGCCTTCTCACCATTCTTTATACCTATGCACATACCACAATGGTTTAAGCCAACATCGAAAGTCCCTCATACTTGAGGGCACATGCTAGATCTTTTTGATTTTTTTCATTTTATTTTATTTTCGAAAAAAATCGAATCCGAGGTTACCACTAATGGTGGAGGGAATAGGGTGCTTAACACCTTCCCTACTCCTTGATATGGACTCCCTTACTTAGATCCAAATTTGGACAAATGAGCCATATCCATATGAGAGTCAGTAAATGCCAAAATAACATGTCTTTTAAAAAAATACAATCCGGGTGACCATTCACACCCTTTTCCAAAAAGAATGGTGACGACTCCAAAACCCTTAAGTGGTTGAGATATTTGAAAACGAAAATCTCATGTCCACACCCATGTCATATTTATACAAGAAGAGATTTGTTCGCCCGATCACGGATCTCATACTTTCATTGAAGGAAGAACTGTACCCTCAACCTCATAATGTACCCTTGTACATGAGCTTTTAATTAGAATGTGTGCCAAAAGATATTCTTAAACATGCAAACAAGCTTACAAATGCAATGTTGTTGCAGGTGGATCTCTACTATCTCCATCCCCTAATACAAGACGTGCTCTGGCATTGCACTTATATGTTCATTAAGCCTTTACTAAACCATTGGCCTTTTTCCATGTTGAGAGAGAAGGCTCTGCAAAAGGCTATTAAGCACGTTCATTATGAAGATGAGAATAGTCGGTACACTGATGTGGCATCCATAGAAAAGGTAAATAATCGAGACTTATGATTTAGTGGTATGAATGATGGTGATGGTTTGTGAAGCTTGATTTAGGGCAAATTGTAAGTGATGCTCAAGTATAGGTAATATTGCCCAACACTTTATCTTGAAAAGAAACATATCAAAATTTAGTATCTTTTAAGAGAAGCCAACAATATAATTAGATAGTTCTAGGTTGACCCACTGGTTATGTAAAAATTGAGGGTTCTATTTTAACTTAACAGACTTTATTACGACTCTCTACGTGAAAATACACAAAATTCGACAGCCCAAAATCATCGAATTATGTACCTATTCGTCGGCCTTGATCGTCGAATTGGGCCTTGTCGAAAAAATTTTTGGTGGTTTAGAACCGTAGAATTTTCATCAATTCGACGGCCCAAAACCGTTGAATTTGGGATTTCATCAGAATTTCAACGGCTGTAGGCCGTCGAATACTAAATTTTTTGACGACTAAAGGCCATCGAATATGGGATTTTTTTTCCATATTTTTGACGGTTTGAGACCGTCGAATTATTTTAAAGCCCAATTACATGCGCTTCAACCTATACCAACAAAAAAAATACATTCACATCCATATCCCATCCTAGTGTTTTTGCCTCCCCTCCCCTCCCATCCACATCCACATTCATATCCTATCCACGCTCATCCCCATCCATTCACATCTCATCCATACCAATTAGCATTCAATTAATAATATAAAAAAATAATAAGATTTAAAAAAAATGATTTAACATGTTACAAACAAAAATTACTTATCTAAGTAATATAAGGCAATTATATGTGAAAATATGTTATTGAAATATTAACAAAACACTAGTCTCTCTAAATACTCGACAATGGCTCCTAGGCTATCTAATCACCTCACCACAAAGAATATCAAGTAAAGTCCCTTGGGTCCAGTTCTATCCATAGCTCAGTCGAAGAGTCAATGATTTCATCGATACAAATTGAATAAACTCCATATCTGGCTTCTCAGGATCTACTAGTGCTCATTTGGCGTAGATCACATTGCTTCTAAGGTTCATCAATAAACATACCCTACCATTATTTAATGATGGTAATGGCTCTGATAGTGGTTCTTTACCTCCTCTCCTATTAGGAATTGTGGAATCTGACATCACCTATAAAATAGAATTATTGTTTATGATTAGATATGCAAGTTGAAATCCATCATTTATATGAATTAAATATTATTGAAAAATTAAATGAAGAATCTTTAAAACTAAAGTATTTTTGCATCTTACCTGAGTAGAAGGACCTCCAACTTCAAATGTAAATGCTTTTTTCTTCTTGTGCTTGTTCTTTATTTATTTATTTTTTCTTCTTCTTAACTTTCATTAGTGCATGAAATAATTGAGTTAAGTTAATCATGTCACTTTCAAATTTATCCGTATAATTCCGACTTCAACTTGTATAACGTAATGAAGTTTTTGAAACTCCATCCCCCATACCTCTTACTTTGCCTTTTTTATTTTTCCCAAACACCTATGCACAACTACGATTAATACAATATATGTAAATAAAAAATTTAAATTAAATAATATAAGTCATACATATACTAGAAATAAGATCATGGTTGATATCTTTATGGGCAAAAGTAAGATCTTCTTTAATAAGATTGTTCAATTGATCCTACAAAACAACGAAAACATTAAGATGATAAGTATTTTTTTTCATATATATATATATATATAATAAAAAAAATGACATCACTTACGAGAGATTTGGCCAGCTCAGGAGTGAGAGCGCTACCATCACTCCTTGTATGATTATCGATGAAAAGCTCTATTCTTGTGGGTTGCTGACCACCCGTCTTACGTTTTTTCTGTTTTGATAAAAAAATAAATGAAACACATTATACCTTAGAACAGAACTCCAAATCTTAGCAAACTAAACTAGAAAACAAAAGAAATCCATTACACCTTATGAAGAAAGCTGAAAACTTTAATACAAAGAAAGAAGGATACCATTAAGGGAGTTTCAAAGTCCCAAACGAGAGAAAACAGTACAGTACTTATCTCAATGGGGAAGAAAGAACCTAACTCAATGTTAGGTTGAACATCATTTCTTTTCTATTTTTCTACTTTTTTTAGAATTATTTTATAACTCAACATTATATTATAGGTTGAGCATCATTTCTTTTCTATTTTTCTGCTCTCTTTTTTTTCATCAAATTGTATAAATCTGTGTTAGTTTGCAATGCAAATATTGAATCATGAGTAGCAACCCTTTTGTGTATCAAGCATATAGAGGTGTTCTGCAGGTTATAAGGTCCACTTCTGTGCTTGTTTTGTACTGTTACGTGTGTTAAGAAACAATAGCAACACCATATATTTGGCAACATGTCCAAAATTCACAATGAGCAACAAGCAACCAACATTATTGCAAGCTTTAATTCAAATGGTACGATCAAGCAAAAAAATATAATGGATATCAATGCATTTAGACATGACAGAGAGATTGAACAAGGCAAGAAGTCTTGGAAATAAAAAACCTGGAAATATATTTCTGTATTAACTAGATCATCAAAACTAGATGAATGAATAACATCAGCAATCATATAGATCAAATGACTAAAACCAAGGCATAGATCTGAGCAAAATAAACTACCATTGCTCTTTTTCTTTTGGCAACACTATTGTTGTGCACCTTTAGAGAATAATTTAAAAGATACATGTATGGCAACTTCACTACATTCATACCTATATTTGTCACATTGATGTGGAACAGGTAGCTGATTAGCAGTCAGGTTGATCTATGTGATTTGTCCTTAGCCACATGTTTGTGGGTTAAGTGAGGAATAGCTTAATTTAGCCAAATTGAGGATGTTTGACAGTACACCACCAGTCCCACTGTTTTCTATTCTGTTGGGGCAACAGTTCATAGCTCAGACACCAAGGCACCCATTCTCTAATACTGATTACTTCGGATATTCGGATAAGATTAATGGGAACTCATCAGGGGCTGGGGTGTTCTGCATGGCAGAAGAAGACGTTGATCCTACTGCTTTAGAAGCTGGTCTGGACTGGGCTCCTGGGCCTGGGCAGGCAAATTGCAATGCCTGTCAAGAGGGACAGCCTTGTTATGAGCCTGACACCCTCCTGAACCATGCTTCCTATGCTTACAATGATTATTACCAAAAAATGAAGAGTGCTGGTGCGACATGTGACTTTGGTGGTACAGCCATGACAACTACTATTGATCCCAGTATGCCTTGAGGCTTGAGGCATAATCCTCTAGAGGATGCCTTTTTGAAATAGATAACTAGTAAATTTACAAACAAATAAATAGTACAAATTTTAATAAAAGAGAAAAATCTCAAAAAAATCTCAAAAAATAGAATGACAAGTCACAACTTCACATTCCAAAGTTTAATATGCACCAAATTTAAAACTCATCAATTAAATAAAATTTTACCCATCTTCCATACTTCCAAGTTTTTATCCATCAAACAAAAAAGAAACACTTTTAAGTGTTACAACCAATTTAACTAAAAAAACATTACATCACCCTGATACTAGACGAAAAATTTAAGGTATAGGTACAATATAGAGAGAAAATAAATGAGTCCCCATTCACTAATATTGATTATAGTTGTCTTTGCTATAACTTCACTGCCATATACCTTTCATCCCACTTATGACATTTAATTCTTATAACAGCCAGTTTGCTACCATTTTCTCATTTGGCTGCAATAGCAGCAACACATCACAACCACCTCATTCCATACAACACCCCTTCATATTGTTATTCAACCAACGATTTCCACTTCATTTCATCTCTTTGACACATGTAGCAGCACATGTGCTACTTTCTTGCTCACAACCAGCCCATACTATCCTCTCTCTTTAACAAGTAGCTACAGCAGCCATGTGCCATTGCCACCTCCTACCTTGCTGCCACCATTTGAACACAAACACAATAGTTGTAGCCACCTATACCATATTTCATAACAGCAATCACCTGCTGCCATTTCATATCCACAGCAGCTTCCACCTTCCTATTCAAATGCACAACCTCACTGCCATGTGCCAACAGTTACTTCCCTTTCATAATGCCATCTCTTACTTAATTATACCACAAAAGCAGCAACTCTGTTATTCCTCATAATGCCACCTCTTTCTCACAAACAGCAGTAGTTACCACTTGCCACATCAACTTCATTTGCGCATTGTGCCATTTCTCCTTTTAAGTTTATAATTTTAGTAATCTTACCTTGTCTGAGTTATCTAAACAAACTATTGCTGAGTTGTATTTATCATTCTCTAACCTACATCAGTGTTACCTTGACATATGGCACAAATGGTGTCTAATGGTATCCAACATTCATCATCAATCTAAATCAGGTGCTTGACACTTCATCTCTGTCTTACACCAGAAGATGTTTACAGAGATCAAAACAAATCAAAATTGTATTACCCATCTGTACAGCACAAAGGGACCTCGAAGTAGGTGGTTGAATTGCATTAGTTGCAGCTTTGGGGACTAGACAAAAAGAAATTGATGAATCCTACATAGATGATCAGTTGTTTTAGGTGCCAATATCTCAGAATTTAATGGATATCTAAATCTATTATTCATTCTATTGGCTTGAAAGGAAGATAACTTTTTTTAAAGGAAAATGTCATCCAAATGGTCTAGATGAAGCTAATCGTTACAAAATTTTGGAAAAAAATGAAATGTTTATATCAATTCAAAGATAGTAAAGGCAAAAGAATAAGAGAAACCCAAAGATAGACGGATTTGAGAGCAAAGCTTTTTCCACCAAAAGACTTTACTATTGCTTCGAAGTGCTGCATCAGTAAAACAAGAATGTTACTGAATATACCAAAGAATGTCATTAAAACCAGGATTGAAGTATCTAGCATTGAGTTGTCAATGGAAACTAGATACATGAAAAGGTTAAGACCAACCAGCACTCCTCATAGCACTGGTAAAAGCTCAAGCAAGTCTATCAACTTGCCCTCAAGAATTCTGTACAAAGAGTTGATGGTGAGAGAGATTCTGACGGCACCTGTTATACAATTTACCCACAGTAGAGGCCTAGTGGACTAGCAATTTCAGCTATAACAGTTAATCACCAAAACGAAGAAAGGTGAGATGCGCATAATCAAGGAACTGTCCAACACGTTAAAGTGATTGAAATGCATGAAGAAGCGATGACATTCTTACAAACATTCACAATAAAAATTACTGTATAAGGAAAATTTATAAATCTCATCAAGGAAAACAAAAGCTTGGCCTACCAGAGAAAAGAAAGACCAAGGGGATGAGTTAACTGACGTCATAGGAGACCTCAAGCATGACAACGAGGAAGCAGTTGCCCGGTGTTTAAAGCAAATGTTATAGTTTGATAGGTAATAACTACCCCATGTACAGCTAAAGAGCAGTAGCAATGGCCCAACATCTTCGGGACATGTAATTCCATTCCAGAGACTATGAAATCACTATACGTATTGGTAGCTATGAAAATATTGTGACTGAAAAAGATGATTCGAAAATTAAACCGAGCAGCAGACTAATATTTTTACAATGCTACAAGTATTAAGGCTTGATGCTTGGTTTCTTTTATTGGAAAGAAAGACAGAGACCCTAATTGATGTCACACAATGTCACATGGGAGTTTGCCCCATAGTGCTAGGGAGAGCTTGCACAACCATAGTACCATATACACTATCAGTGTTAAAAATATCAACAAGCGATCCTAAAAAACATAAAATCTTCTTGCCATTAAAATTTGGGGTCACCACCTAAGAAATTTGAAAGCTACCATGTCTTTTAGCAAAACCTAGTACTCTGGCAATAATCATTTTGGTATACTTGTATAATAAAAGAGCAGCTTGTTGTCAATGAGAAAAGGCTCTACTTTGCAGCAACCCATTCTAGTGCAACAATTTTCGTACTAAACCATATTAGGATAGACACAATTACAATTGACAAATACAGTGAAAAATACATATCTATACCAGATAGAATTGACGCAGCAATCCAATGGTGAAAAAGGTCCCTTTTAAAAGTTCGTAAAAGTTTATGCTCTACATCCATGTGGCACCTGATCATGTTTTTGGGTACCACATGGTCGTTTAGTCCATACAACCCAATCTCAACATACATGCATAAGTATGTAAGTATATGTATGTATATGTATGTATTGCTTTTTGTTAGAGAATCCTCTATTGCATTTGCATCCCTTAATATATTACACATAAGGTTATCCCCCTAACGAACTCCCTTAAATTTACGAGCCTTCTACATTTCATGGTAAAACTTAAATTTAACATTTTGGTTTTTTTTTTTTTTTTCTCTCTCTTTCTTTCCTTGTATTAAAATAAATTGTTTATTATATATTATAGGTTGTAAGATAATTAATCTCTATGACTAATAATGGAACATCTTATGAACCAAAATTCTCAAAATGATTAAGTTCTAATCAACAATTTTTGCTAAAACTTTCTTTAACAAAAATAAAGCAAATTTTAAGATTTCTGCAGTAATAATTGAAAGAATTAAACATAAACTCACTCAAACAAAGAATTAGAAATGAATCGAATCATATATTGAAATTCTCAAAAATTGTTTCTTAAACATTAAAACCTAACCTCAGCAATATTGTTTATTTATCGAAGATAAAGAAGAGAAGATTTTTTCTCAATTTCAAAGAAGCTAACCTTAGCAATGTTATTCATCTATAGAAGATCAAGAAACACCTTCACGATTCCCTTGAGTAAAATTAGTTTAACATGCTCAAATTACACAGTTGAGCAAAACAGGGATGGAATTAGATCATTTGGAAGCAAACTAATAAACACTTTTAGGGCTTTTTAGAGTTTTTGAGAGAGATGGACTTACAGATGAGATCTGCAATGGTTTGATCAATGACACTGATGAGTGAGCTTCAATTCGTAGGGTTTTTTTACTTGAGCTCTAATTTCTTCTTCGATTTGAGTTTTGAGAGATTAAAAATCCATCAAAGAAGTGACAAGAGCTCGTTCGGTGCTCTCGATCGATCTGAAATGGGAGATTGAGGGACGTGAGTGAGACTGAGAGATCGTTCGCGATCGGTGCTCTCAATCGCTCGGTGTTCTAGAATGTCTGATTTGAGCTCTAACGATTTCCACTTCTTTTCTCTTTCAATTTCAGTGAATAGGAGAGTGAGTTTCTTCTGCAAATTTTTTCAATTAGGTTTTCCTCTGAAACGGCTGAGAAGGAAGTCTGTTTAAACGTTAAGGTTTTTTTTTTTTTTTTAAAGTTTCGGTGGATTGTTGGGCTTGTGTTTAAAATTGGGTTTTGGGCCAGTAAAATAAACATTGCTGTTGGGCTGCCGAGTTTAACGCTATGGTAGTAGAGAATTTTAACTTTTTTGAGATTGTGTCTACTACATTTTAAGTTACGAAGCAATCACAATTTTAAAAAGGTATAAATCTTACTCTTATAAGATTTTACAATTTTGTGGTCATATATTTACTGATACAGATATTAAATATGCTTGCTTGTTGGGTTTAGGATCCAAACTCAAATGCATTCAATCATCATCTTGCGACGATCCCAGATTACTTATGGGTAGCTGAAAACGGAATGAAAATGCTGGTAATGACACATTGAATTACAACTATTAATTTCAGCCAAGTTTATATATATATATATGCTTAGGAATTAGTCTAGATCAACCATACCCAATTTATTGCAGAATATCGGTAGTCAAAGATGGGATAGTTCTTTTGCTATTCAAGCAATTATCTCAAGTAATATCGTTGACGAATATGAACTTACTCTTAAAAAAGGGCATGAATTAAAAAATTCACAGGTTCCATCTTAATTCCATACTGATTTATTAACTTTCATTGACAATTGTTTTTTTAATCCTTTAGCGTACGTACATTATATATCCTTTAATTTTTGAAGGTTGGGGAAAATCCTTCTGGCGACTATCAAAGCATGTACATATCATCACTTTTCTAAAGTAGCCAGGACTTTCTCAGATCGAGACTGGGGGTGACAAGTCTTGGATTGCACAGCAGAAGTGCTGAAGGTAGTGTACTTACTTCCAGTGTTACAATGCAATGCAAATAGCCCAATTTAATTATGTTTATATGTTTTATGATAAATGTCTAATTTTATCTTTACAGGCTTCACTATTATTATCACAATTGACACCAGATATTGTTGGAGAAGAAATTGAACAAGAGCGGTTATATGATGCTGTGAACTTCATTCTTTCCCTCCAAGTATGGCTTATGAATTATACATAAAACAAAATTTAGATTTTAAAAAGGATACTAAATATGCTCTACTTTTATGTATTGTTGTACAGTAAAAATGGTGGTTTGTCGGCCTAGGAGCCTGCAAGAGGACAATCATGGTTGTAGGTAATTAATGTAGCTGAAACTTTTTTTTATTGCTAGTTTTTAATTAATACTAATAGTATGTAAATTAATGTGATATATATTTTTCACTATAAAATAGTATAAATTAATGAAAAATTCTCTTTAACATTTTTTTTTCCCTTTGCAGTTGTTTAATCGTTCAGAAGTTTTTGCCAACATATATAACAATACTTAACACTGGTAGATGTGGTTTTTCAGGAGTGTTGAATGTACTTCATCAGCAATCGAAGCTCTAGTATTGTTTATGAAATTACATCCTGGACATAGGATGCAAGAAATAGAAAATTCCATTAAGAGAGCAACACGTTTCATCGGAGAGATACAAAGGTCTGATGGTTCATGCAATATTTCTCTATCTTCACATTTTAATTAAGAAAAGAAAACTTCTAAGTTTATATATAATCTTGCAACAAGAATGATTGAAGAGGTCATCCTTGAGACTCGACTTCTTGAAATATTTTCTTGAAATAATACTGTGTCAGTATCGAATTTAAGATTTTATACGGACCGTTGCGTTCATTAATATAATGAGAGACTTACTCGCAGACCTAACTGTTACATTTTTACTGTATAAAAAGAAAACTCTCTTGCAATTTATTTGGCTGCTTATTATAATAATGCCGTGTCAGTCTCGCATTTATGATTTTATTGTTTATTAATATAATGAGAGACTTACTCGCAGACATAACTGTTGCATTTTTAATATAAAAAGAAAATTCCATTGCAATTTATTTGACTGTTTATTATAGTAATGCCATGTCAGTATCGAATTTAAGATTTTATACACACAGTGGTGTTCATTAATATAATGAGAGACTTACAGATCTAACTGTTGCATTTTTAATATAAAAAGAAAGGAAAATTTATAGCAATTTATTTGACTGTTTATTATAATAATGCCATGTCAATTTCGCATTTATGATTTTATACGGACGGTTGTGTTCATTTTTTTAAGGTTAAAATTATAAATATATATGTAAAATAAAAAAAAGGATATTTTCGGTATAAAAAAAATATTTTACTGTTTTTACCGTTTTGATAAAAAATATTAATTCTGAAAACGGTAAATTTATCATTTTCGGAATTAATTGCTACAGTGTACCATTTTGATAATTAATTTTGAAAAATCTATGGTTTTGATAAATTATTCTTATAATACGGTTGTATTCATTAATATAATGAGAGACTTACTCTCAGACCTCACTGTTGCATTTTTACTATAAAAGGAAAATTCCATTGCAATTTATTTGGCTGTTTATTATAATAATGCCGTGTCAATATCGCATTTATGATTTTATTCGTATGGTTGTGTTCATTAATATAATGAGAGACTTACTCGCAGACCTCACTGTAGAAAATTCCATTATAATTTATTTGACTGTTTACTATAATAATGCCGTATCAATATCGCATTTATGAATTTTTTTTTTTTTTTACGTACGGTTGTGTTCAATAATATAATGAGAAAATTCACTGTAGTATTTTTACTATAAAAAGAAAACTCATTTCCCCCCTGGAGTGTAATTTATTTGGCTGGTTATCATAACAATGTGGTTCGCATTTCTGATTTTAGACAGACGGTTGTGCTTATTAATAAAATGAGAGCCTTACCCATATACCAAACTGTTGCATTTTTACTGTAAAAGAAATTCCCTTGGAATTCTGACAACTCCAAGGGAACCTTACTTTATCAAATGTGTTGTTGAACGAAGTTAGATAGGGATCACGCCATAAAATTCAAACGAGTTGTGGTAATTTGATGCCTCTCTCCAACCTATGCCCCCATCACAAAATTGTTGACCATTTGCCTCAGATACACTAGAAAAAGATTTATGATTATGGGTATTCCAATACAGATGCCTGACGATTATGTGATGGGGGCATATGTTAGAGAGGGACGTCAGAAAATCTTTACACGATTATGTGATGGGGGCATATGTTAGAGAGGGACGTCAGAAAATCTTTACACAATTCAACTGATAAGATTTAATTTGTTACTCAACAAAAATTAAAAAGAATATTAAGCGCATCAATTTGTGGCATCCAAAAATAAGATCTAATGCCACCGGGTTATTATAGATGTAAAAACTTATACTATCCTGAGATTTCTATTAAGTTCAGATTCTCTCCTTCTTGTAAAATTAGGTGTGTCTATGATAACGCATCTCCGACGCTTAAGTAAGAACCTTAGTACAAAAAATTAGTATATAATTTTTATGAGAGAAAATTGCATACCTTTTAATGTCACGTGGTCATATATTTATAAGGACTTCCTCCCTAATTTTCTCTTTGATTTCCATTCTTTCTGTTTATACGGTTCCGCCCCTTTAAAGAATTCCATTGATCCTCACAAATATGGTCAAGTTTCCGATTCTCAAGGATACAATGTGATTGAACTATATCCTCGATCTTCAGAATCTCGGTTTAAGATTCTTTTCCCTAACACCTGATATTTCTTATTCTGATCTTTACTAATCAGTCGGATGTCTCCCACCTCTTATACACGTAATTTGGTATAATCATCTCATAACTGCCATGTGCCAATATCTGTAAGCATATGAAAAATATCCTCCACAATTATTAACCCTTAAATTTTAGTTTTAAATTTGGGAATTCGGTATACATCCATTTCAACATCATCGATCAATTTCAAAAATGACTTCTTTTTTATTAATTTTTTTTTCTTAGTGTTCCCATAAAATCTAGAAGGTTTTGGTGTTGAATTGACAATTTGATAATTCATGTGAACCCAATATCCCTTAGTAAGATTTGAATCTTACTAAGTTAGTTATGCAGGCCTGTTTCATAAAGTAAGGTTTGCTCAAAGTAATATATAATAAAATGGCAACAGATAGGTCTGATCGGTAAATCTCTCTAATATAAATTCAGTAAGGGCCAGGCTATTTACACCCACCACATTTTTGGGTGGCGATATAGAGTAGAGGTGAGCGGGTGCACCGGGTAAAATGGTGGCTGCAAATAGAACGACTCTATCGGTAATAAAGGACCACGTAAGTCTCTCGGTATTGCAGAGTTAGCTTTGGAGATCTCTGTTTCTTTTGCGGTGCTTCACCCAAATCAAAGAGAAGGTACGTTGATGAGTTTTTTTTCCTCGTACTTCGTAATGAGTCCTTTCTTTACTTACACACGCGGTGACACGGGATCATAGGATGATAATTCTAGAGTCTATCCAACACCGGCAGTGTATATATATATGCGGATGTGTAATGATGATGATCTCTTGAGGTGTTGCTCACGTAAAGTCCACTGAGATACCCTGTATCCTGGTTTTATTTGATGGTTGGGCAACTTGGACTCCATGCAATTTTTTTTGTGATATTCTATGTGATAATGACATGTGGTTTTAAAAATTGTGCAACACTGTGATGTGTTTAGTTTATATTTTTCTCCATTCTTATATCCATAATTATCCTCCTCTCCGACAGATCAGTTTTTTTTTTTACAGTAGTTTGTTGATTAACATGTATCAAAGCACTAAGTTCACATTCACAAGGGAGTGTTAAGTGAATATTTTCCTCGAATCGTGATAATCTGACTATATCAAATGGCAAACTCAATCAACTACCCTGACGTGACAAGTTCAGGAACCATAGAACTGCACTCCTCAAGATATATGACAGCACTTCCCCATAAAATACCATGATCGAGGTTCACCATCTCTTTTTTTTCTTCTTTGTACAAATGTCACAAAAAATGTGTTTCCTCATTCGAGACAAGGCAACTCATTTAAATCATGTTGTTATCATAATTAGTTATGTTACATTTTAATATGGTGTATTACAGTATACCGTATCATATCTATTGAGATTAAGATAAGGTTAGATTGATTTGGTTGAGATTAATTAGGGATAAAGTTTATCTCTAGATATAATTTGGCTTCTATATAAAATCCTATTAGGGTTGTTGCAATTATATTATCTAAGAGAATAAATAATATCTCATTCTTTTATATGGTATCAGAATATAGTCTCTTTTGAGAGATCGAACTAACGAAACCACCTTCTATTGTCGATGGTGGCAATATCGTCGGTAGGCTACCATTCATTAGATTTTTTTTCATAAATAAAATCTCTAACTCCTATTCTACAATTTTCATTTCCTTGATAGTCTTCATTTTTTGTCATTTATAATCTCGATCGAGACATAATTATCAAGTCATGTTCTCCAATTAAATGCTTTTGAGAGAGATCATATGATATGATTTAGTGACCATCAATTCCGACAGACTTCATGATGATTGGGATTCAACAATGATGGTTTTACAAACAATCAATAACCACCGAAAGCACGATGAATACTCGTTAGCAACATCAAGCTTTTAATAATTATGATCTCAGGGAACTTGATATTAACTCATCGCTCATTCCTTATTCAAAGGAACATGCGATTGCGGGAGGGTCTTAGAATAATTAGTTATGCTACATTGTAATATGGTGTATTACGGTACATCGTATCACATCTATTGAGATTAAGATAAAGTTAGATTGATTTGATTGAGATTTATTAGGGATGGAGTTTATCTCTAGATATAATCTGATTTCTATGTAAAATCGTATTAGGGTTGCGGCAATTATATTATCTAAGAGAATAAATAATATCTCATTCTTCTATAATGTGACAGCAACTGTCTTAAGTCCTGTCTAACTAAGACTCTCCACTAGATGACTGAGATAAAAGATAAAACAAACCACTTTTATTTGTTAAGGTGAATTTAAAACACTCTGGAATTAAGCTTTTGAGGGTATTTTAGGTAGTAAAATAAAATTTAAAGGTGTATTTAATGCATCGTAGTGTATGTGAAGTCCAACTTTGAAGCAGGCAAGCCGCTTCAAAATTTTGCTAGAACCCTCTTCTCAACATAACACGTGGCTTTTTGTATTTATTTCACATCCCCACTTTTTCATTAATATTTGAGATAACTCCTTGGAGATGCCACTTGTAATCCAAAGAGGAGGGTTCTACCAAAATTTTGAAGCGGGCTGCTCGCTTGTGTGTGTGTGTGTGTTTTATATTAGATCATTATTGTGAGAAATATAATAAGGAACCAGCCATAAATTTAGATTTATAATATAAAGACAATCTTGATGAATGACATATTTTTCATACATTAAAGTAAATGGACGCTACAATTATCCCTTATATTCAAAGAAAACGACCCTGCTCATTGTAAATAAGGGTCCCTTTTTTTTTTTGGGGGGGGGGGGGGGGGGGAAGAGAGAGAGTAATAAGGGTACCTCATTTGTCTTTTTGATTGGTAAGCTGGGGTTAAAGGGACCCCTTCCCTATAATAATTAAAAAAAAAAAAAAATACTACTAACGAGTGTGGCTACAAGATAGATCTTCTTTTGCAATTCTTACAAGATCTTGAAGAACATTGGACCTATCTTGAATAATAAAAAACTTAACCGAAACAGCTCCTAATTTAGCTAAAAAATCAGTTACCCAATTTGCTTCTCTCCACTGAAATTCAAAACTACATTCATCAAAACATCGAAATAGATCTACAATTTCCATCAGCACTTCTTCGTACTTCCATGAAGGTATAATTTCTCTCTTTATGCAATTGATTGAATATAACGAATCTGAATGACGTCTTCTTCCTCAATGTTACTCTAACCGACAAAATGAATTCTCCCATCCTTGTCTCTCCCAATGAACCCAAATCCCGCCCCTTGTGTTGAACGAGATCCATCCGTATTAATCTTTAGCACATTATCCTTTGGGGGTATCCAAGATATACTTTGTATGGCAACTGGCACTATAGAAAAGCCACAGGCCCAGTTTTTCAAAATCTGCAGTGTTACCTGTGGAGATTTATCTTCAACAATCATCCCAACAAATCGATTCCTCACTGCCTCTCCCACCTAATTTAAAACAACTTCCTTCTATACAGACATCTCTTCGAATAGCCCTTGATTCCTCTCTTTCCAGCAGAAATATATCACTGCACAAAATGCTATATTCAACATTCGGTTTATCTGTTTTTCCTGAAACCACACATTCTTAATGACCTGCACTTCCTCCTCTATTGATCCCATACCAATTCTTGTAGACATTTTTTCTATATCCATCGGGTATATGGGCATTTTAAAAAAAAAGTGATCATTTGTCTCTTGATGGTTACAGCACAAGACACACCAAGAAACCCATTTAAAACCCCTCTTGTTCAAATTTTCTACCATCTATAATTTCCTTTGAATTGCTAACCAAGCAATAAAGGAAAACCGTGGAATACCCTTTCTACTCCATATAATATTTCTCCAGCCCATTAATTCCTGGTCTTCATCTAGCACTTCACAAGCTGACTTTGTGGAAAACAAGCCATTTGGTGTTATTCTCCATATAACTTTATCCCTTAACAGCATCTTAGGGACTCGAGTGGATGATATAATTTCTACGATTTCTTTCATACGATCATTATATGGTCTTAGAAACACCCATCTTCTATCTACGATAAAATCTTGAATCACTGCGTTCTTGTAACTATCGAATTGATTAATAACTCTATTTTCAAATCTGAAAATAATATTTCCTTCTTGTAACCAAGGGTCTTTCCATATTTTAGTACCTGCACCATCTCCAATCAAGAAGCGAACATGCTTCCTCACAAATTATTTTTCCTTCAAGATACCTCTCCATACCCAAGAAGCATTATTTGGGGGTTGGCATCCCCAAATGTCGGCATCCCCCACATATCTAGCTCTCATCCATTCCACCCATAGTGATTTATTTTCTAGCAATCGCCAAAACAATTTAGCCCTGCCAATTTTATTTACATCCCTAAGATGTTGAATGAGGATAAGATTTGTAGATATCGATTTTTTGATAAATTAGCCTCGATCATGATTTCATTATTAAACTCACAAAATAATTTGAAAAATATGAAAAAGAAAATAACACAAAGATTTTTACGTGGTTCGACAAATGTGCCTACGCCCACAGGTTGAAGAGTCATTCCACTATAAATCCCATGGTTACATGACCTCCTCTCCTCGATCTCCCCATTTACTCTTCTTCCTTATTCCTCCCTTTTTACAATGGTCTTTAACCCTTTAAATAGAAAAATCATAAAAATAATTTTCATCTTAATTAGATTATAATTGATCTTATTATCCCTTTTTCAAATTAGTAATTACTTAAAAAGAGAAAGAATCCTCTTAAATTGAGATTCTTCCCTAACAAGATAAAATCATCTTCAAATGATGTCACGTACTCACTTCGAGATACGTATTGATGGTGCAAATGAACAATCTAAATGAGAAATGATTTTATCCCTCCACAATACTATCATTTAAAATACATGCATTTGCAAAGGGTAATTTGTAACTTAGGGCTTGCTTGGTACGCAACAAAATTTTCAATTGTAAATGTTTTGCAATAGAAAATTTACTATTGCTTGGTTGTCACAAGGACATATCCTACCAAATCATTTTCAGTAATTGGTTGATTTTTGCAATGATTTAATAAATAAATAAAAACTACAAGGTGGCATGTGAAAACACACATGTCTCTAAAGGGCATACTTGTAATTTAAAATATCAGTTAAAAGGTGGTTTTTGAAATTATATAGTAAAAAAAATATAGTTTTGTAATTTTAAAGATTAATCAACGTGATTTTAGGGATGTGGGATTGCAAATTTCTGTCTTTTACCAAAATAACCTTGATTATATTAAGTTTAAATGTTAAGGTGAGGGCATTTATGCCAACTCAAATTTTGGTGTTGAACCACTTCTAGTCCGCCTTCTCTCATTATAATAGTAAAGATGTGGCTAGTGTTTTTCACTTATTTGACCCCATGAAACAAAAATATTTAAATATTTGCTACATTAATACATATATATATATATATATATATATATAGATATATTATTTTTTTAATGAGAAAAAATATTAATGTCCAATAAAATAGATAATTATTTATAAATGTAATAATTTAAAAATTGTAATTCCTCAATAATTGAAAGTTAAGATCAACTATTTCTTTTCAGCTATTTGTGTACTATTGTTTTTCTTTTTTCTTTTTTTAAAAGGTATTGTTTTTCATTATCTGAATAACTTACCATATTAAATAATGATTATCTAGTAGTAGGAGTTGCAAAGGATTGATTAAAGAGTACGTGGAAGTTAAAAATTGCTGAAGGTGGTGGTCCATGGCTTTTTAGCACAAATAATTACATTGGGAGGCAAATTTGGGAGTTTGACTCTGAGCTTGGACCACCTGAAGAGCGATCAAAAGTTGAAAAGCCCACGATCGAGTTCCGCAAAAATCGATTTCAAGTCAAGGCATCCAGTGATGCACTAATGCAAATGCCGGTAGGACACCATATTTATTTATTTTTATTTTTCTCTCACACACAGTAGGCTGTTAGTATTAAAATAAGAGAGTTACTATTGCCACACCAACTTTTACTAAGGTCACACCAATTTTGTTCAATTCATAGGAATTGGTGTGGCAATAGCTGCTCTCTAAAATAATTACCATTTTATTCCATAACAGATTGAGAATTTACAAAGTTTCATGATTAATTTGTACACAGTTTTGAGTCTATCCACAATGTGTATGTATCAGTCTATAACTCTTCGTCACTGCAACGTTGTAATTATTATGTGATGATAGTATAAAATTAAAACAAAAACAAAAAAGAGAACTATAAAATGTCCCAAGTAGGTGTATGCTTTATTTAAAGTCACCAAAAAAGTGTGCACCCTTTCCTAAAGCCAAGCTTTTTCAACACATTTTGAAATAGACTAAACAACGCCCTGACACATACGCGATTTCTACATAGCTGGCATGGCAAGAGCACAGAACCGTATATATTTTCCTTGTGTATCTCAAAGAAAACAATCTATGGTTATGTGCCTTTGACATGTCAGCCACATACAGACCACATATGTGTCAGCATGTACATTTACCACAAATCTTTGAAATAAGACATAAGCCTTCCTATAGATAGAAATAGTGTCTAAATGGCACGTCTTGATTGCATAATACACCTTGGGATGCATGCATGGCTTGTTTAGGAGCCCAAGGTGTTTTAAAGTCCAACTAAAGTGTGCCACATAGACACCATTCCTATTTTATGGGAATCGTATTCACCATGTGAAAACTGAAAATTTTGACAAGAAAATTCGACGGACCAAAACCTACAAATTTTAGAAAGCGAAATTTGACGGTCTATGACCGTTGAAATTTTTTAAAGCCATCAAATTTCTCCCATCCTCCATTAATTTAATGGTTTCGGTCTGTTGAAAAAAAAAATTTGACAATGTGAAATTTGATGCCTTGGCCTGTCAAATTTTATGAAATTCAATGGCCTTGGGCCATCAAATATAGACTTTTTTCATGTTGTGATTGGGGAAAAAATTGCTCATAGAATTTTGCATCCTTAGTCGAGGAAAATTGCCCGAGGCATTCTTTTAAGAGTCGTGCTGGAGTGACCTCAAGGTAGAACCTCATATCGCACTTCCTGACATGAAAGTGGATAGGAGCCATGTATGCTTTTCACACTTATCTTGATAAAAAGCATCTATGGTTCTCATAAACTTTCACGTCAAGAAGTGCGATATGAGGTTCCAGCCTGAGGTCACTTCAGCATTATTCTTTTTTTAAGGAGGCTAAGTCCAGCTTTTGTCCATGAATAATGTTGGAGTGACCTCAAAGGTTGACCTCATTTCGCACTTTATTGACACGGAGGTGTGACAAACTATAGATGCTTTTCAGCAAAGTGCAACATGAGGTCAATCTTGAGGTAACTCCGATAGCGGATCCTGTATAGCGCAGTACAGTTCAACAATTGAAGGAGCGTCACATGCAAGAGACATCAAAATCCCACCATTGAAATTTGGGATTTACACTGACCATTCACTTTCAATGCTTCTGATCAGGTTTCAAAAGATTGGTTTTTTAACCTTTTTTTTTGCAAAACTGATCTAAATCATGATCATAACATGACTCATCTGTTTGTTTGTATTTGTCAACATGGATTCTTCACTATGTCAAGTGTACTACAAGCACATCTCTTTGTCCATTCTGCTCAAAGGGCTCCCTGCATACAACCACCTTTAGTGCTTCAGACAAGAAAGACTCGTGTGCTGGCATGACTAAACATTTGGCATCGATACACACTTTGCTGACATGGAGGTGCGCACGGAACCATAGATGCTTTTCACTTGTATGTCAATAAAAAGCATCTATGGTTCCATACACATCCACGTCAGCAAAGTGTGAATCAATGCGACGTCTATATTCACTCCAATATTATTGTAGCAAAATCCATCATTTATTGAGTCCTTTTGCATCATGTGGGCTACATGTACAGTCATGCATGATATTTATCAATCCATCGGTTACAGGAAAAGGTTACATGGACCGAAGGACCACATTTAGGTAGAGCCTGGTCTTAGGTCCTCATTTGGGCCATTGATCCATATGACACCTCAGATCTCTTCGGTTCATGGTCTAGATTTGGTTTGTAAAGTATAAAAAAAAAACGTTTCTTTTGACATGACTTAAGACTTAGAAATTAATGAACGGCTATGGAACTCCCAAATTTAAAATTCAAATCCATTTAAGTTATTTTTTTCCCTATAGAATTCATAAAATTTTATGACATACATCCATGTAGCACCCGATCATGTTTTTGAACGTAAGATTAGTCCCATGGATACACTCAGCCACCACAAACTAACTTATTGGGCTGATCTCTGCTTCCTTTTGGTCTAAAAACAGTTTATAAAAGAGAACCAAATTGATCTGAGTATACCCCAAGTGAAATTAGAAGACAAAGATGATGTTACTTATGAGGCCGTTACTACCACATTGAGGAAAGCAGTCCGATTCTGTTCAGCCATGCAAGCTAGTGACGAGCATTGGCCTTCCGAAATTTCAGGCCCATTGTTTTTACTTCCTTCCCTGGTAACTATGCTTAAAGAATTTACAATTTTGCATTAATAGAAATGCTAACTGTCTCAAATGATTCAAAATGCAGGTCATGTCACTTTACATTACTGGAACACTTGATGCTGTTCTATCATCAGAGCATAAGAAGGAAATTCTTCTCTATATTTATAATCATCAGGTGCAATCATCTTGGGCAAGTGAATCCAATACATATCTTTAGTCCCCTAAAGCTTATTTACTTAAAAGTGAATTTTTTTGTAGAACCAAGATGGTGGTTGGGGATTTCATATAGAGGCCCACAGCACCATGTTTGGTACGACACTTAACTATGTCGCCCTGCGATTAGGGAAGGACCTAAAGGCAGTGAAGAAAGGGCTATGGAGAAAGCAAGGAAATGGATTCTTGACCATGGTGGCGTTACATGGATACCATCTTGGGGAAAGACTTAACTTTCGGTATAGCCACTTAGAACACATTTCGCGTGTCTAGGGAAATTCAGTCTTGAATTTAAACATCGGTTTTGATTGAGGTGCCAACAGAGCTTTTATACCTGATTAATAATGAGATTCTGCTTATACCCATAACTGTTGGCATGCCAAAAAAAAATGTTTTAAGTTTTTAATTTTATATAAGAATAAAAAAATAAAAATTGTGCGTTTATTGAAACATCAATTTAAGTTCATTTAAAGTGTATGTCTATAAGTTAAAAGATGCTGTTATGTAACCCACACATTTTCTTCTTTGGTGTAGATACTTGGAGTCTATGAGTGGTCTGGCATCAACCCAATGCTACCAGAGTTTTGGTTTTCTCCTCCATATTTTCCTTTGCATCCAGCTTTGCAACAGATATCTATTTGTTTGAGAGGCTAAATTAATTATATATCCTCAATATCATAACTCCACATAGCTAATTACAACAAAATAAATAAATAATTACAGGAAATATGTGGTGTTAAGCTCGCTTGACTTATATGCCCATGTCATATTTTTATGGGAAGAGGTTTGTTAGCCCAATCACGGATATCGTACTTTCATTGAGGGAAGAACTGTACACTCAGCCTTATCATGAAATGGATTGGAATAAAGCTCGCAATTCATGTGCAAAGGTTGGTTATGATGTACTTTGAAGTGCAATTACATATGTTTGCAGGATATCTCTGTGTATGTGTGTATGAGCATGTGCAACTATATCATTATTATTTTGCCTCAATGTGAGGCTTATGCCTCGATGCTCGCCTAAGGGTGAGGTTCATTAAATATGCCTTGAAGCGTAAGGATTAAACAAAAAAAGCATCCAAGGCATACGGCGCAATAAACTAAGAACAATTTAATAACTTTTTTAATTTTTTAATTTTATTTTAAATTTTCCTCTATATCCTTGATTGAAGCATATCTTTTTAAGGAGCCTTGATTCTTCTGATTGTTAAGGAATCCACTGGAACCTCCTTAAAGAATTTAATGTTACATTATGGAGCATACAGAAACATCTTCCCACTGTGGGCTTTTGGAGAATATCGTAAGGCATGTGGTTCCATTGCCTGCCTTCAACTCATGAAACATGAATTATCTCCTTTATAGGTGGGCCTATTATTTCAATATTTCCAACCTTAATCCATATGTATCTTTATTTCTATTTTATGTTTAAAATCTATAATCAACTGATCAAATATTATATATTATCTGAAATGTGAGAAATAATTTCTCCAAATGCATGGATCACCTTATTGTACATTTATTGTTTATAGAGAAAGATCTCTTGTTCTTATTATAAGATTGAGATGGTGATTGGATAGTCTTATATGTTTAGTATTCACTTGTATATCTTTCCTTCGATGTGTATTGGGAGATGGGTGAGCTCTACTGGCACAAATCAACCTTAACCAACCTTTTAGAATCACACAAAAATGTCCATGTATCACATTAAATTTAGGGACAATTACCCCCAAAGACCTATAAAAAAATATGTACCAAGAAGTCCCTTCCGAAAAAATGGACTCTTTAGTACTCAATTTATCAAATATTAGTCTGAAAAGAATTTTTGAAGTGAAAATGGCATAATTACCCTTTCAACGAATTTTGAGGTTGAGAATTAATGACCTTTCCCTTGACTATGGTCATCTCTTATATAATTATGTATGGAAAAAAATAGATCTAAATGAAAAAAATCCTTATGTTTTCTTCTCAAAACTAGTGATTTTTAACTCACATGGATGATGATGGAGATGAGTATGGTTATCATCATCAACATTAAACTAATTTGATCTATGTATATTAGACTTATTAAAAAATATAAATAATTAAAACATTATTTTAAAATTGGACTTGAATATTCATCTAATTAATTCAACTAAAAAATTAGCAAGTCTACTTAAATGAGTTAAATAAAATTATATTGTATTTATAAATAGATTTTAATAAATAAAAATATTATCTTTTATTTTCACAAAAATATTAATGACTAAATAAATTGGTCCAGTTTTTTATTTGACTCAGTATTTTTTTATATTAAACCGTTTTGTAAAGTTGTTGAAAGGGTATTTCAGATATTTTTGTAAAGAAATCTTTAAAAGATACTTAACGGGTGAATATTTTATTAAGTGGGACATAAATGATCAGTATTCTTTTCTAGGAGACTAATCGGTAGGTATTCTCAATAAATAGTCCCTCACACTCATTGTCCCTTAAATTTTAACCATCATAATCATGGAAAAAGAAGATTTGACAGAATAATAGATTCCTAGGAAATTATGATTTGCAAGTGTATGACTATTAGACATTTCATCTTAAAATCATATTTCTCAAGAAAATTTTCTTATTTTAGTGTAAAAATATTCTTGAATCCGACTCGCCAAGAAAATGATTTTCTCATCAAGGTGGAAAATTCCCAAGGTTATTCTTTCAAATTATCCTCAGCCCAAAAACTAAAAACAATTCCTCTTTGACAGTTTCTAAAGTGCAATCAAACACACAAAAGCAAACATTCATGAGGAAATCCATTTTCCTCCAAAATTGATTTTTCGACAGAAAACGTTTTCTTTGCAATTACACAAACCCTGATTAAAACATCAAATGGTTAAGGCCCAATCAATTAGCATGAATTATAAAGAATTGAACCAAGAATTGCTTCAAAAAAAATAAAAAAAGAAACTTATACAATCTGGATTATAGCATATAACAATTATAACACTACGAGCAGAATTTACTTCTCGTTAAAACGTAGAAGCATATCTATTACACTGTCGATTCAGAGCGAAATTTTAAGTAAACATAAACAGGAATAGGTGAAACTATGAGACCACCTCCTATTTCTGGCCCTTCTTTTTCCACAAATCTCCAAACATCCGAATGCCGGAGCCCTCATTGGTGACCCCTTGAAGCCATATCCACCAACCATATCAAAGGCGCCACCACCACTTCTCCCCAACCCTCCACCCATTCATATCTATTCCACCAGACAGCACAGCCGCGGCTGCATCCGCCGCCTTCCTCCATTGCTCTGTCTGCACCCTTAGTTTCTTCATCTCTGACTCCAATTCTAACTTAGCTGTTTCCATGACTTCAAGCTCTTGGTTTAGACGAACAACATTCGCTTTGTTCAGTTCCAACTCCTCTCCCACTTGACTTAATTTCAGAGATGTTTCTTCCTCCTTAGCTTGAGCTGATGTGAGCTCTGCCAATGTCTCAGTTACCTTCCCCATAAGCCTCTGATTCTCTACATTGAGCGTCTCTACCTCATTATCTTTCTCTACTAACTTGGTTTTCAGCAAATCTATCTCATCTTTCAATAAAGCTATATCATCCAACAATTGCTTTTCTGTCTCTGATATTGGTGGTTCTGTGCTTTTATCTATTGGTTTGGTTTCATTTACTTCTTCCTCTGTCTCGGGCTCAGCCGGCATTGTTGTGACTGGAACTTCAAATACATCGGTCTCCCGTGAGTTCTCATCCAAGGATTCATAAGGATTGCTTCCATTCTTTTCTTTGGATTCTTGGATTTCTGTAGGTGTTAGTGGTGCTGGAGGATGAGTCTCTTCTTCAGAGGTTGGGATGATAATGACTGGGTTTTCGCTTTTCTTCTCCATTTCTTTCTGA